>NW_006408934.1:1175637-1186464 GCF_000296735.1 Chrysochloris asiatica | reverse complement strand
ATTTCCAACCTTCTGAGGAAGTGCCATATTGCTTTCCAGAGAGGTTGGACCATTTTGCAATCCCACTGGCAATGCAGGAGTGTCCCAGTCTCTCCAAATCCTCACCTGCATTTTTTGTCCTCTACTTTCTTGATCTTTGCTGTTATTGCTGGTGTGAGATGATATCTCATTGTTGTTTTGATTTACATCTCTCTAATGGCAAGTGATTGTGAACATTTTTGCATATGTTTTTAGCTGTTCAGATCTCCTCCTTGATGAAGTGTCTGTTCATGTCTTGTGCCCATTTTTAATTTGGTTATTATTCTTTTTCTTGTAGAGGTGTTGTAGTTTCCTATATATTTTAGAAATGAGTCCTTGTCTGATTTGTCGTTGCAAAACATTTTTTCCCATTATGTGGGTTCCCTTTTTACTCTTCTGGTGAAGCCTTTTAATGCACATAAGTTTTTAATTTTTAGTATGTTCCAGTCATCTATTTTATCTACTTTTATTTGTGTAGTTTTAAAAATGCTTGATACTCTGTGTATTCCCTGTATTAAAGCCCTCACATTTGTCCCTATTTTTTCATTGATGGCCTTCATAATTCTGGGATTCACATTTAGATCTTTCATCCATGTTGAGTTGGTTTTTGTATAAGGTATGAGCTAAAGGTTTTGTTTCAGTCTTTGGCATATCGCTTTCCAGTTCTACCAGCACCATCTGTTGAAGAGACTATCACCTCCCCATGTGATATATTTAGGCACTTTGTTAAAAATCAGTTGGCTGTATGTGGATGGGTTAATTTCTCAATTCTTGATTCTGTTCCATTGATCTATGTATCTTTCATTGTACCAGTACCAAGCTGTTTTGGCCACTGTAGCTGTGTAATAAATTTTGAAATTGGGAAGTGAGAGGTTTCCAACCTTATTTGTCTTCTTACTCAGTGTTTTGCTTATGCTGGGTCTCTTTCCTTTCCATATACACGTTGTAATTGTTTTTTCCATCTCTTTGAAGAATGTTATTGGAATCTGGATTGGGATTGCCTTATATGTGTAAATTTCTTTGGGCAATATTGACATTTTCACAATGTTAAGTCTTCCTATTCAGAAGCATGGTGCATTCTTCCACTTTTATAGGTCTCTTGGTTTCTTATAGTAGTATTTTGTACTTTTCTTTGTATAGGTCCTTTTTCTGTCTAGTACATTTATTCCCAGATATTTTATCCTTTGATCAGATACTGTTAATGGTATTGCTTCCTAATGTCCTTTTCAGTGCTGTTGATATTGGTATAGAGGAATCCAACTGATTTTTGTATGTTGATCTTATATCCTTATTTTGGTTCTTTCTTCTTTTTGGATGTGTGCATTTATTGCAATAAGTTGTTCTCTCAGCACCTCTTTCGCTGTGTCCCAAAGATATTGGTATGTTGTGTTTTCGTTATCATTTTTTTCTAGGAAATTTGTGAATTTCTGTTTTATTTCTTCTACTACCTAGTTGCATTTCAGCAAGGTGTTATTCAGTTTCCATGTATTTGACTATATTTCCTTGGTCTTTCTAGTGTTGATTTCTAATTTGATAGCATTTGGGTCTGAGAAGATGCTTTGTAGTATTTTGATATTTGTAAATTTATGGAGGTTTGTTTTGTGGCCTAACACATGGTCTATTCTGGAGAATGTTCCATGTACACTGGAAAATAATGTGTATTGTGCTCTTTTTGGGTTGAATGCTTTGTACACATCTATGAGGTCCAATTGACTGTGTTGTTTAGTTCTTCTATGTCTTTGTCAAGTTTCTTTCTTGTTGTTCTATCCATTTTTGAAAGCAGTGTATTAAAATCACCCATGATATTTGTACATTCATCTATTTATTTCTTCAAATCTATTAGAATTTGTTTTATATATTTTGGAGCTCTTTCATTGGGAGCATAGATATTTATTATGTTATGTCATCTTGTTCAATTGTCCCTTTAATCATGAGATAATGTTCATCTTTATTTATTATGCTGGGTTTTGCCTTAAAGTTTATTTTATCAGAGATTAGAACTCCACTTCTATTCTTTTTTATTGCAATTAGCTTGGTGTACTTTTTTCCATCTGTTGACTTTTAATCTGTTTTAGTCTTTGTGAATAGGATATGTCTCTTGCAAACAGCATATTGAAAGACCTTGTTTTCTTGTCCATTCTGCCACAATCATTGTACTAACTCGTGTATTTAATCCATTTACAGTCAGTATAATTATTGATAGATATGGATTAATTGCTGCCATTTTGTTTGTTCTTTTGTAGTGTTGCTGCTTTCTATGTTCTCCATGTCTTCCTGTGCTGAGTTTATGCTTTTTGTGTTCTTTCTTGTGAGTTTCCTCATAGTTTTAATGTTTTCATGTTCTTCTTGGATTTTCATTTTCTTGATATGTTGTGAAGTGTTCACTTTCTTTGAGGTTATTTTATATTCCATTAACTTTTTCCTCCATTTAGTGCAGTCTGTTTTATCCTGTGATCTACCTAACCTTCTCACCATCTGGATCTCTGTTCCTATGTGTTTACCTTCTTTCATTGTTTTGATCATTGTCTGACCTCCCAGATTCTCTGAGTTTGTTCTTATAGTTTTGTTCTGCTTTCATCTCTTCCATCTGTCAATTTAGTTCTGGGAGGTGCTGCCATGTATGTTAATCTCTGTTTGTTGTCTATTCTTGTTGGTTCTCAGTCCACAGAGCTACCTTTAGGATGTTTTGTAGCACAGGGCTGGCTTTGGAAAAATCCCTTAGCTTCTGTTTATCCTGGAATGTTTTGATTACACTGTCTAATTTGATAGCTTTGCTGGATAAAGGATTCTTGGTTGGACGTTTTTTTTTTTTCTTTCAGGGATTTATTTATGTCTTCCCATTGCCTTCTTGTCTGCATGATTTCTGCTGAGAGAGCCAAACTTAATCTGTCTTGCTTGCCTTTGTATGTAATGTTTCTCTTTTCCCTAGCTGCTTTCAGGATTGTCTCCTTATCTTTGATTTAGGAGGGCTTGATTATTATATGTCTCATTGATGTTCTTTTGGGATCTATTCTTTCTGGGGTTCATTGAGCTTCTTGAATGCTTATCTTTTCACTCTTCAGGATGTTAGAGAAATTTTCTTCCAGAAGCTCCTCAACTACCTCTTCTATGGACTTGTGTGATTTTTTTCTGTTCTAGACTACTGATAATTCTTAAGTTATTCCTCTTCATGTTGTCAAACATGAATGGACCTTCTTCAGATTTTTTTATCCTTTTTTTTCTGCTTGCTCTTCTATCTTACCAGTAGAGAGATTTGTCCTCCAGTTTACTAGTTCTGCTATCCATCTCTTCAGTTCTACTCCTTTGCCTTTTCAGTGTATTGTCTATTTCTGATATCCTATTATTAATCATTTGGACCTCTTTCTGTAAGTTTTTAATTGTTTCCAATACTGTATCTATCTTATCTAAATGCTCCTGTAGTGCTTTCCTGACTTTTCTTTATTTTTCTCAACTCCATTGTAAAGTGTTTTGAAACATTTTTTTCTGAATTCCTTCTCAGGCATTTCTAAGGCCCACCCTCCTTCCATAATGGAGTCAGTTCTACGTGTAGGTCATTTGTCTCAGACATTTTATCTTGTTTTTGCATGTATGCTGATATGGTCATCTGTTTTTGCTTTTTGGATATGTTTAGTTTTTAGCTGTGGCCTTAATTCACTTAACTGAATGTGTGTTTTGGTATTTTTTATGCTTTCTGATTGTCTCCAGGTAGATGCAATCAGAATGTGGGCTTCCCATTTCAATCTTATTATTGCTTAACTCAGAGTAACTTTTGCATGTGTTGTCTACCTCCCTGGTGTATGACAGTTGGTATTCGCTCTTGCCTGGATTGTGGGGCTTTATAGGGTGTGATTGCATTTTAACTATATGGCAGCAATTTCTGTCTCTTCTTGGGTAGTATAGGGAGAGAAAGAGCCCCCTACAGGTGAAAAGGAGAACAAAAACAAACTATATCAGAACTAAAGAAAAGAAAAGAAAAGAAAACAACAAAACAGCAATAGCAAAAAAGCATAAACAAAAAGCACAAATGAAAAGGAGAACAAAAACAAATGGTAACGGAATTAAAGAAACAAAACAAAAGCAACAGCAATAACAAAAAAACAAAACCAAAAACCCAAAACAAAACGAAAAAACAGATTGGATACTGTATTCTATAATCACAGAAAAAGGAGAGGAGACAGAGAATAAAAAAAGAAGAAAAAAAAATTTTTTTGGCCAATATGAGTATGACTTTAATGTCCTCTTTCAGCTTTTTGCCTTCAAGGCTGTCTGATAAATTTCAAGATGCCACTGTTCCTTGTTATGCTGTACCTCAGGATTTAGTTTTTGGCCTGTTTTGTTTTTAAACTCTCTCCTTCTCCACACTCCCTGTTCTGGCCTTTTCCGTATTAATAAACAGTTTGGGGCCAGCTGTCGCTGTTTTGAGTCGACTGCAGCTCAAAACCACCAGTTGTTTGCGGGAGAAAGACTAGGCCCTCTGCTCCTGCAAAGATTCACAGCCTCAGAAACCCTGTGCAGGGTCACTATGGGTTGGAACCGACTCCAGGACATTCAACAAGAAAGACGGCAATTGTCTAAATGGTAAGAGGATCTGTGCACATGCATGGTGGAAGAATCCTTCAGTTGTGGGGGTGGGAGATGTCCACTCACTCAGGCACCCCCTCTAGTCCCAATAATGGAGAGGTGCAGACTGCTAGAGGTCAATGAACAGATATCAAAAAAAAATCAGAACAAAGCAAAGCCAAACAGAGAATATTGTCACCTTTGCTCCAAGGTTCCCATGGTCATTAATTCCTGGCAGTTCTGCTTGCTCCCATGCTTGTTCCTGCTGTTTGGTCTTGCCCAAATTGTGGACTCCGGGCTGCTGAGCCTGGCAGATTCTAAAATACAAGATTTGTTACTTCTGCTACAAGTTCCACTAGCTATAAGCCTTCAAACTTTAAAAATATCCCTACCTATGTGGTTCAGAGTTTTGGAGCTCTCCCCCTGACTCCACTTCATCTGGTTTTCTGTTGTATTGCTGACAGAGGTCTTCACTGCACCTCTACCCTCTCTGCCAGCAAGCCCTGCCTTCCACTTCAATCACTTTTGCATATGATTTAAAGATCATACTCTTTAATTATGGAATTTCCTTGTTGGGCAAGCAGTGAAGTGCTTGACTACCATTGAAAGGTCACAGTTCGAATCCCCCCAGAGCCACCTCCTAAAAAGGCCTAGAAGTCTACTTCTGAAAGTTCATTATCTTGAAAACTCTATGGAGTGCAATTCTACTTCCCATAAACGAGTCACTAAGAGTTGGAATTGACTTCATGGTAACTGGTTTAGAGTTTTTTGTTTGTTTGATTTTTACCTTTTAATTATTGCTGGTGTAGCACTGTAATATAAGTACTGGACTGTCAACTACAACTTCAGAAGTTCAAACCTACCAGCTGCTTCGTAAAAATCCTATACAGGGTTACCATGAGTCTGAATTGACTCCACAGCACTTAACAACAACAACAACCATTTCCTGAGCTTCAAAAACTTTCTATTGGTTATGGGAAGTAAAACAATTACAGCACTTTAAGCCTGGAAGAAGCTGCAGTGGCCTGAGAGGCTTTGTTGGGAATTGCAGATCCACTGCTTACTTAATGTGCTTCTGATTTGATTGAGGCAAATCTTTCTCATTTTCAATTACCTCTTTAGTAAAGTGGAGAAACATATCCTATCTTGCGTACACTGTAGGACTATAATGAGAAAGTGCATTGCATTTATACAGTGTATCATCTAAAACCAAACCCTTTGCTTTGGAGTTGGTTCTGACTCACAGGGCAGAGTAGAACTTTTGAGTTGATTTCTGACTGATAGTGCAGAGTAGAACTGCCCCCTAGGGTTTCTGAGGCTGCAAATCTTTCTCCCATGTTGAATGACTGGTGAGTTTAAAGTGCCAATCTTTTGTTGGCATGTAAGGACTTAACCATTCCATCAACAGGACTCTTTTGTTACATAGTTATTTTTTGTTAAGTGTCCTTGAGTTACTTTCCAAGGAATGATTGGTGAGTTTGAACCACCAACCTTGTGGTTAGCAGTCCAGTGCTTAGTTTACAAGGCCATATTTGTTCTTGTTGTTGTTAAGTTCCTTGGAATCAGTTCTGACCCATAATGACCCTGCATAGGGTTTCCAAGGAGCGCTTGGTGAACTTGAACTGCTGACCTTGCAGTTTAAACTGGCTTTGCAGTCCAGCGCATTAACCCACAGTGCCACACAAGACTCTGTTTAGGAGATAATAAATTATTCAAGTTTGCCTCAGCAGCCTTATGGTGATGGTGGTTGTGTGCCATTGAGGCTGTAAATCTTTATGGAAGCCTCGTCTGTCTCCCACAGAGTGGCTGGTAGATTTGAACTGCTGACCTTAGCAGCCAGGTTTGTAATCTACTACACTGCCAGAGGTCCTTAACCAGGGAGATGGCACAAAGCTAATCTAGACTCAGGCAGATCCTCAGCGCTCAGCCCAGGCTACACAGTAGAACCATTTCAACACCTTTTATTTAGAATTTCTCAGGCATATGAAATAGATGTGTAACCAGGTTTGAGAACCTTTGACTTAAAGACAAAGAAATCTGATCACAGGTCTCAAATCCTAATATTAACCATTTTGACAGAAAGTACATACCTACAACTGATGCCCTAGGTGAGTATGAGACAGACTAGAGTCCACAGGAACTATACTATTGTAGTCTTCGTGTTAAACTTGACAAATATCCTTTCTAGTTTGAGTCATGTTTTTCTTCCCTACATAGTAAATTGAAGAAATCACGGTCACTATTGGAGTGAATTTCCTGAGAACTCTATCATTTTGTGAATGAGGTAAACTTAAACATGTTTCTTAGCGTTTTTAGCCTCCGGCCAGCTACAAATGTTTCCCATCCACAAGGGGTTGTGTTTGTTTTTCAGTCCCTGGCAGCTGGGTGTGGGTGCAGGCGAGCTAGAGCTATCGGAGTCTGCTTGGAGATGGGGTGGCAGTGGTTCCTGAGACGGAAGTGGGGAGTTACTAGGTTTCGAGGGCCAGGTAGGTGTGTCATTGTTGTTGTTGTGTGCTTCCAGTCACAGTCACTTCTGAGTTAGTGACCCCTCGGGGCGGGGTGAAGCTATCCTATAGTGTTTCCAAAGCTCCTGGAGAGGGCAGAGGACTGGTGAGTTAGACCCTCGGCCTTTTCTATTAGGTGAGCGCTTAACGACCAGAGCCAGCAGGGCTCTCAGGAGTCATGCTGTTGTTTGTGTCATCGAGTTGGGTACATCTCCTGGTAAGCCTGTGTAGGGTTTCTGCGGAGCAGCTGGTGGGTTTGAACCTGTGACTATGCCGGATCCTACAGCATTATACCCGGACTCGTAGGGTTCTCCTTAGCGAAAGCACAAACCCGCTTGTGGTGGAGTGGACGCTCAGTCGGTGCCTACCTATGTGTGCAGAGCAGAACTGTGCTCCTAGTGTCGAATGCATATTTAGAAATATCAGCATAAGACTGGTCTGTATGAGGTGCAAGTTACAGATGTCTCACATGTTTAGCTTTTCCAAAATGTGTACTCCATCATCTCTGATGCCAACTACTATTCTCCTCAGCATTTTCCCTTCTTAGGAGCTCTGGTAGCATAGTGATTACGAATCGGGCTGTGAACCTCAAGGTCAGCAGTTCGAAACTACCAGCCGCTCCGTGGGAGAAAAATGAGGCTTTCAGCTCCCGTAAAGATTTACAGCCTCGGAAACCCTGTACAGGGTCGCTAAGGGTCAGAACCAACTTGACGGCACTTAACAACAACAACAGGGTTCTGTTATTTGCTCTAACATCTCACAGAGGGCTACACAGTTGTGGAAGCTGGCAAGTTCATGGTTCAGACATAAGTCTACAGTGTTCGCCTCACGTAGTGTGGTTGCAGAGACAGATGGACCCAAATCAGCCAGATAAACAGGCTGTGCACGGTTACCAATCAGATGTGCTGTTAGGCTGCTGGCTCTAGCCCCAAGAATGGTAGGTCAGATAGAAGTAATTCAGATGCAAGATTCAGAGCAAGAGAATGAACCTGGCAAAGGTCCCCCTTGCCACAGTTATACACAGACTGGAAACATACAAAAGAAAAAGATCTTACTTGATTGACCAAGCAAAGGAACATACAAGGCCTCATGTCATCAAGAAAGCTACCTGAACCACGTGCCAGAGGTCTTTTAATAGGGTCTTTCAGAGCTGTAACTAAGGATTTCTAGTAGCATAGTGGTTATGAGCCAGGCTGATAGCCTAAAGGTTAGCAATTTGAAACTACCAGCTGTTCCACGGGAGAAAGATGGGGTTTTTTGCTTCCAGAAAGATTTAAGGTTAAGGATAACTTGGTTGTTACAGAGCATTTAGGCAAGTCAGATCTGGTCTCAGCTAGTTCTACCCCAGACTCTTGTTTGTTTGTTTTTAAGCAGAAAGCTGGTAGCTTATAAAGGAACAACTTAAAACAGACCGTTGTTTCAACACACATGTAAAGATGGAGCTCTGGTAGTGTAGTGGTTACGAATTGGGCTGTGAGCCACAAGGTCAGCATTTCAAAACTATCAGCTGTTCCACGGGAGAAAGATGAGGCTTTCTACTCCGGTAAAGATTTACAGCCTCGGAAACCCTGTAAGGGTCGCTATGAGTCGGAACCAACTCCACGGCACACAACAGCAACAACAAAACACGGACAGTAGTCAGTTCTTGCTAAGCACCCTATTAAACACTAACAAGTGCAGAATTAATTTTTACCTGTCACCCTTAGGAAAGTGCAGAAGTAGAAGATGATTTGTTACTGTTAAGTGCTATTGAGTCAGTTCCAATTCACAACGACCATGTATACTGTTTCCAGTGAGTGGCCGGTGAATTTGAACCACTGATTTTGTAGTTCAAACAGACGTTGCTGTCCAGTGCTTTATCTCACAACACCAAAACAGGACTCCAGTGGAGGATGATTGGAAAAGGAATAAAGGAAGTAAAGATGAGTAGTACAAATAGGTTTCTACTTAGATAATTTTGTTGCCAATTAGAGTCTGTTTGGATATCACACTGGTTAAGCTTTGTGCCTAAGCAACAGCTGTGGGGATGAATAACTGGAATTTATACAAATTGCTTCACAGGTGACAAAAGCTTAACTTTAGTCTCCTTCTCTTCACTCTTCTTCTGGTCCAGTTCCACCATACCGGAAAATAAATTTAAGGTTGGCATTTCAGAGCCAGAATTCCAAGCAGGTGCCATTGGAAACCTGTGAAAAGGTGGTGGAGGTGGAGGGATGGGAAGAAAACAAAATAACCAATACAAAATATATGACTCAAAATCAAAGAAGCAAACCAAATTCTCAGGCAGGGGCCTGTTTATTTGTCTTTGTTTCATCTTCATTTGTCAGTGAATTGAGATAAGAACATTTGTCTCTTGCTAAACAGGAGCCACACTCTTTCAGGTAAGAATGATAATGCTGGGGGAACGCATCTTCACAAACTTGCCTTAATCTATTTCTGGGGTAATGGACTTGCACAGTGGCCTCAAGTGCTGCTGTTAATAGCATCTTGGTTCTTCTAGCATAAATGCACTAGAGTTGTTTTCAGATGTATGTTCACTTTGAGGCAAAGAACAACAGAACTTTATTTGAGAGAGAGAAAGAAAAAAGATTAAAACCTTTCTTTAATCTAGCATGAAGAAGAAGAAATTACTTTAGTGTAAGTGCCTACTGAAGTATAAATAGCAGTATTAAGAAAAAAGCTGGTCTCTCTATGACTGAAAAACATTCAGGATGTGGAATTTGAGTTCCAGCTCCTCTATATTTTCCTGACTACTTTAATCCTATGAGCTTTGGGCTCCAGGGATAAAATCTAAAAATACTAGAGCCTATTCGTTCAAAAGCAAGTAACAAAGATGAAAGAGGCTTGTTTTTTACTTAAAGGGAAAAAAAGGGATATAAAATCTTAATGCTTTCATTTTAAAACTCTAAATCAAAGTCAGACTTTGGAATATTGTTTTTCATTTTTGATATGTAACATGGAATCTTGATAACACAAAATTCAAATGAGACGAAAGTAAAGACTTTGAGAATTATTCTCTGGTTTCTCTTCCCAGAGGAACTGTGGTATCTGTTTCTTGTGAATCCTTCTAGAACTATTCTCTGCATATCAAAGTATATGTGTTTGTGTGTATGTATGTTTGTGTGTGTAGCAGCTCATTCTCCTATTTAACATTAACACTTGCATACAGCTCATAGTCTTCTTTCTCTGCTCTTTGTTCTTTAACAACCACCATTTTTAAGAGCACTTTTTTTTTTATTATTAAGATTTTTGTTGTGGATTGAGTGAAAGTTTACAGGGCATTTCATCAGTTTTACATTCAACAAATCATATACAATGTTTCATTACATTGATTATAATTTCCTCCATACACCGTCAGTAAACAGTATTTCTCTCTATCCACTTAGCTTTTTAAAAAACAAACAAACAAAAACCACTCAGGCATATATAATAATTTACATCTCCCAAGAGCACATTCGGCAAGTCTGCCTCCTGGCCACCAGCTCTTAGTCCTTCTCAGTTGATGAATGTAGAGTCCTCAGCTACTCCCCCTCTCCATGCCCCCATCTTTGCCTCCATCTTTGGCACTGATGCTTCTCTGGATAAGGTCCCACATTCTATTTGTGTGTTCCTCTCTTGATGGTCCTAGGGTCCTCTGTTTCTGGACTGTAAGATGAACCACTCCCCTTTTTTTGTTACAAAACTTCTACTTTTACAATTGTGACAGTCGCGATTAGTCACGATAACAGTTATTCACTATTGAATC
>NW_006408934.1:1171659-1173012 GCF_000296735.1 Chrysochloris asiatica | reverse complement strand
CACCATCTTGCTTGTTCTCTAAGAGCACTTTTGATTTACAGAAAAATTGTGAAGAAAGCACGGAAAATTCCCATATAAATCCTCTCCCCATTATAGACTTTTTGTCCTGTTACCATCTTCCATTCATGTGATTCATTGTCACAATTGATGACACATTATTATTACTAAAGCTTTTTAGTAATAAGATACAGAGTTCTGATGTGGTGCTGTAGGATCAGCACTGGACTACTAACCACAAAGTTGGTGGTTCAAATCCTCCAGCCACTCCTTGGAAAATTTATATGGGGTCACTAAGAGTCAGAACTGACTCTACGGCACTTAACAACAATCTTAAATCAGGATAGTGACTAGTAGTCTTACTTTTAATGGCTGTTCGAAGTCCTCTGACACATGTATTATAATTTACTTAGCTAGTTCCCTAATAATGGGCATTGAGGCTTATTACTTATCTATCACTGAAATATTGGAATATTCTTGTGCATATAACGTCATGTGCAAAATATTTCTGAATCATGATGTAAATGATTTCTCACTGCTCTCCTTTTTTGTGGTTGCAAGTTTCTTCCAGGTCTAGTGAAAGTTTAAGCAAGCTTAATTGCATTTTAGTTTTCAAATATGAACTCTAGGTCAGAGTCCAGTGTTGACTTCTGGATGTGTGATTTTCCCTCTGGGTTTAGATTAGCTGTTACCCACATAGTCAGACAGGACAGAAGTTTGTATTCATCCAGTAGGTCAGTTGTTGAGAAACATATGACCCTTCCTGCTACAATGATAAGGTCACAAAAGTCACCTGAGCAGCCTGAGGAAATCAATTCAAACATCAGTCTAGGACCCACCCCTGATCAGGACTTTCTGCATGCACAGAGTTTCTGTCTCTACATGGAAAAGGTCATACATATGTATGCAAAAGAACTCCAGGCTCACCAGGGCTCAGGCCTTCAAAACTCCGAATAAATAGAAACAGGAACACATTTGAGTGATACTGAGACCTCTGAGAATAATGGAGCTTTATACTTATTTTTTCACTCCTGGCATGGTGTTGTCCACAGTTCAAACTAACCAGCTACTTCTCGGAAACTCTATTTAGGGTCCCTGTGAGTTGGAACTGATTTGATAGTACTTAACAACAATATACTGGTTAATGTTTTTAAGTAGCTAGCATGTTTTGTTGCTGTTAAGTGCTGTCCAATCAGTTGTAACACTGTGCACATCAGAACAAAACACTGCCAGTCCTCCACCATCTTCCTGATGTTCTCCATTTTCAACTAAGATGTATCCAATATGTGCAATAATATCCCTCATTCCACATCCTCTTCTGAATCTAGTTTGAATTTCTGGCAGCTCCTGGTCAAC
>NW_006408934.1:1166956-1170470 GCF_000296735.1 Chrysochloris asiatica | reverse complement strand
GTTGTTAATGAATCTGCCTCCAATACTGATGCCACATTTTTCTTTATATAACCCAGTTTCTCAGCTTGCTTGCTAAGAATACAGGTTGAATAAGTATGATGAAAGAACACAACCCTGTCACACAACTTTCCTATGTTCTGTTCAAACAATTGCCTATTGGTCCATGTACAGGCTCCTCATGAGTACAATTAAGTGTTCTAGAAGGAGCTCTGGTAGCACAGTGGTTACGAATCGGGCTGTGAACCACAAGGTCAGCAGTTCAAACCTACCAGCTGTTCTGTGGGAGAAAGATGAGGCTTTCTGCTCCCGTAAAGATTTACAGCCCGGAAACCCTGTACAGGGTCGCTATGAGTCGGAACTGACTCCATGGCACATAACCACCGCCACCACCAGAATACTCATACTTTGCGATGTCCATAGCTTATCATGATCCACACAATTAAAAGCCTTTGTGTAATAAATAAAGCACAGGTAAACATCTTTCTGATATCTCTTTTTGCCCATAGAGTCCTTCAATATTGCAGTCTGAGGCATGAATTTTTTCTTCAGTTCTTTCAGAAATACTGAGTGTGTTTTTCTCTCTTGGCTTTCTTCAAGTCTTTGCACATTTCATTACAATACTTTGCTTTGTCTTCTTAAGCTGGTCTTTGAAATTCTCTATTCAGCTCTTTTGTTTTATGTCTTTCATTCGCTTTAACTTCTTCACATTCAAGAGCAAATTTCGGAGTCTTTTCTGACTTGCATTTTGATCTTTTCTTTCCTTTTAAACGACCTTTTGCTTTCTTCATGTATAATGTTGGTGATATTATCACACAACTACTCTGGTCTTCTGTGATTAGTATCTAATGCATCAGATTTGCTCTTGCAAAATTCTTTCATGCAATCTCAGTACCGTTTATATCACCAAACCATATTTTCCAACTTTGTTTCCAATTTTCTCATTTGAATTGCCAATAATTGCCAAAGCATCTTGATTGCAGCTTAATCATTCTCAAACTGAGTAGAATTTTTCAATGTTATTTTTGGATTTAGTGGTGGGTGGATAAATATGAATAATAGTTGTACTTGCTGGTCTTTTCTGTAAGCATATGGATATTATCCTGTTGCATACTGCATTGTACTGCAATGTAATTCTTAAAGTACTATTTTTGATGATGAGTATGACACAATTTCTCTTCAATTTGTGTTTCCTGGCATAGTGAACTATACAATTGGCTGATTCATAATGGTCAATACTTTTTCATTTCAGCTCACTAAGACCCAGGGTATCAAACTATGTGTGTTCTATTCATTTTTGACAACTTCCAATTTTCTTAGATTCGTACTTCATACATTCCATGTTCTGATTATTAATGGATGTTTGTAGTGGTTTCTTCTTATTTTAAGTTGTGCCCCATCTGGTGAAGAAAGCTTTGCTCCATTCACATCATTACAGTCAACTACTTTGAGATGATTACTTTTCCCTAGTCTTATCTAGTGCCTATTGCCTTCCAACCTGAGTGACCATCATCTGACATTATATCAGCTCATGTATTGCTACAATTCATAAGGATTTCAGTGGACTACACTTCAGACGTGTTCCTTCTCTTCTTCTTCCTAGTTTATCTTAGTCTAGAAACTCTGCTGAATCCTGTTCACTATGGATAACCCTGCTTGTATTTAAAATACTGGTGACATAGTTTCCAGTATTACAGCAACACACAAGCCACCACTGTATGACAAACTGACAGATTAGTGTAGCAAGCATGTTTTAGGAAGGGATAAATATTAAGAAAGAACAAATCTATTTTTGCAGGAAGTACAGCCAGTGTGCCTCTTAGAAGTGAGGATGGGAGACTTTGTTTCATATAATTGGGCATTTTATCAGGAGGAACCAGTATCTGGACAAGGAACTCATTCTTAGTGTATTAGTGGTTCAGTGAAAAAGAGGAAGACCTTCTACAAGATGGCCTAACACAGTTGCTGTAACAATGGGATCAAAGACAACCATGAATGTTAGGATTATGCCAGAGAAGACAGTATTTCATTTGGTTGTACATAAGGTTTTTATGGGTCAGAACTGACCAGAGAGCATCTAAAAACAACAACAACAAATAGGAATCTAGCTATAGTGGATGATGAGGTAATACTGTCATTGATCAGATGTAGGGCAAGGCAAAGATGCCAATGTTTTCATTAAAACCTAGAAGCTTTTTGCTCTGGAAAGAGGAGCTAGAAGAGATTTGTTCTTTGGTTGTTAAAGGAAAAGGAAAACAATATAGGAGAGAAGAAGGCAAGCAGTACTGGGGTAGTGAAAAGAACATGAGTTGAAAAAAGAAGAGCAACAGAATAAAATAAATAAACAAACAACATGAGTTGAGCGTTAAATGATCTGTACTTTAGTTTAAGAACTGCAGCATTTTTTAGTACCAAATCAGAAAACCCAAGTCCAACTGACTAACATAAAAAGGAAACATATTTGTTGTGTAGAATTCAAGAAACATAGGAGTATTCTGTCTCTCTTTATCCCTCAGCTTTTGACTGACCAATTTTGGTTTTATTCTCAGGCTCCAAGTGGTGGAGAAATGACTGCCAGGGGCTCCTTTCTCTCCAGAATTCTTCCAAAGCCAAGACTTGTGGAGAAGAATGCTTCTTTTACCCTAAGAGTTCAACCTAAAATCACGAGTGGGTCTACAGTAAGAGTGCTTTTATTATATTCAGGGTAAACGGATTTGTGAGAACCCCCAATTCATAAATGTCCATAATATCTTCTATATGATTTATGCTCTCATAATTTATTATTTTCTTATCTTCCTCATTTGTTGACTGTGGCTCAACTTGATATTATTTGATGCCTCTCTAATTGTACACTAATTTACTTTCTTTCTCCTTTTACGTGTACTGATCACTGGCTAATCTAATAGAGATAAATATAGAGAGTAATAGTGTAGAAGAGGGAGTAATTATTTCATTTGTGGTAATAATTTTTGAATTCAGTTTGAAACTTGACTGGAGTTTGACAAGTTTGTGGTGTCAACAATAGCAGGCTGGATATAGGGAAGAGAACCATGAAGCTGAAATGACTGAAAAGGATAAAAGTATATAGGCAAATTCACCAATACTCACATGTTGACTTATCAAGGTCTTTTATACTATTCTAGTACTACCCAAAAAGATTTAAGGGCAATGTAGATGATGAAGTTGAGGAAAATTCAAATGAAAGACAAATAATTAGAATAAGCAGGCATGAACAAACAACAGAATTGGAAATAAATACTGAAGGACAATCACTGTTTTGTGGCATCTAGTTGGTTCCAACTCATAGTGATCCTGTTTAGGGTTTCCAAGGAATAGTGGTGAGTTTGAACGGCCAACTTTGTAGTTAGCAGTCCAGTGCTTATCGTATAGTGTCACACCAGGACTCTGAAGGACAATTAGGAACCATTTTAATATATTTTGTACAAGAGGGAAAAAAAAAAAAAAAACTACATTAACTAAAACAAATTAAACTACATACACCATTACCATCAGAAAA
>NW_006408934.1:1163798-1166244 GCF_000296735.1 Chrysochloris asiatica | reverse complement strand
CTTTGTGGTTCAAACTGACCTTGATGTTGAGTGCTCATCCTATGGCACCATACCAATGCTGACCAAATAATCCAAGAAACTGGATTATATGAAGAAGAATGGTACATCAGGATTAAAGGAAGACTCACTAACAACATGCAATATGCAGTTGACACAATCTTGAAAGTAAAGAGGACTTAAAATTCTTATTGATGAAGGTCAAAGATCACAGCCTTTGGTATGGCTCAATGTAAAGAAAACAAAAATCCTCATTACTAATCAATAAATAACATCATGACAAGTGGGGAAAAGATTGAAATTGTCAAAGACTTAATTTTGCTTGGATCCACAATCAACATTCATGGAAGCAACTTTCAAGAAATCAAAAGAATTGAATAAGCAAATCTGCTGCACAAGACATCTTTAACTTGTTTAAGAGCAAAAATATCAGTTTGAGGACTAAGGTATGCCTGACCCAAGCCATGATTATTCAATTGCTTCATATGCATGTGAAAGTTAATTGATAAATAAGGAAGATGATAAAATATCGATGCATTTGAGTTATGGTGTTGGAGGAAAATATTAACAGTACCATGGACTGCCAGAAGAACAAGCAAATTTGTATTTGAAGAAGTATAGCTAGAATGCTCCTTAGAGGCCAGGATGGCAAGACTTCATCTCTAATACTTCAGACTTGTTATCAGGAGGGATTAGTCACTGGAGAAGGGCATCATGCTTGCTAAACTGAAGGGTTAGCTATAAAGAGGAAGACCCCAAAGAGATGGAGCCACCCAGCGGCAACAGTTATGGGCTCAAGCCTAATGACAATTGTATGGATGGACCAGCTCCAGGAGGTTTTGTTCTATTGTGCATAGGCTCACTAAGAGCCAGAACTGACTTGATGGGACCCAATAACAAAAACAATAATTACTGATGTAGATTAGGGTACATATATAGTGGGTGGTATAATTCGCAATTTTAAAGTATACGAAGAGAATTGCATTCTTTCTGAATTTTAGGTGAAAAACACTTTTTTTTTTACTCTGAATGATGAGAAAATAACAATCTTTATAATCTCCTGGGGAATATTATCCACAACACTGAAATAAATCACCAAGAAGATAACTTTAAGTAACAGAAGGGCATTAACCAGGGAGGAAGGATTTACTGTTCTCATCCTACTTTCTCTTCCCAACCCAATTATTTTCTAAAGTAGATTCTTAAGACAATAGATGTATAGGTAGTTTCTGGCTTAAAATATATTTGCGTTATGTGGAACTACCCTTAGGTCTGTCCACTTTAGAGATTTCTTTAATGGGATCTCCAAGTGCAGACTTTACTAGGTGACACTGTAAAATGGAATGGCACTAAAATGACCATCTGTAAAATTGTTGTGTAGTGTTTCAACAGAATTTCATTATTTCCAGTCCAACATTGGCTATTCTCTGTGACCCACACAGAAAGATTAAACCTGAGTGGGGTGACAGGAGGTTAGAAGAAAAAGGAATACACAAGACACAAATGGAATAAGTAAAGTTGCGACCAGGTGGGATGCAGCACTCTGATGGAGATACTGAGACTCAGACCAAGTGAAGCAAGTTTATTTTATATACAACTCAAGGGGAGGTGCTTGGGACAGGAATAGTGCATGCAGTGAGTAGAACTTAATCAGAAAAACTGTAACTTGTGGTAGTTAACCAGAACACAGATAAGAGCAGCTAAAATGTTGCACAGACTGAGCTGAAGGACATTGTGTACAAGGAAAGATCTTGCAAGTTCCCTGTCCCCTGAGGCAGCCCTGCAAGTTCCTCAGGGGGCAGTTTGACTTGGATGAAGCCCGAGTTTCTGGAGCACAACTGTTCAGTTGAAATCCTTCGGTTAAACTACCCTCAAGTGAGGGACCTTCGGCTCAGTTGCTCCCAACACATTTTTTTTTTTTCAATATCCCTGTTGTCATAACAACAAAAACATTTTTTTGTAACCCCAACTTACATGTGTCAATATACCTACAAGGCTAAAACTCTATACTAATTTGCTTGTTACATCTGATGCACTGCAGTCAGAGCTGTCATTATTATCCAATTACAATGGTGAATTGAATCATGTGGTCTCACATCTGCAGGTGCTACAACCCGAGGTGTTTTTGTTGCTGCTTGTTTTTTTATACTAGCTGATGTTTTAGCTACAATATTGTGGTAATTACTGTTTATAAACTTATATCAATAACTTTTTTGAGAATGAAGTAGTAATTTTAAAAAAGAAGTAGAAAAAGATAATAAGACTTTTGTGCAGTTACTTATAATGTTGTAACAAGGAGCTCTGGTAGCGTAGTGGTTACAAATCGGGCTGAGAACTGCAAGGTTAGCAATTCAAAACTACCAGCAGTTCCACGGGAGAAAGATGAGGCTTTCTGCTCCTGTAAAGATTTATAGCCTCGGAAACCCTGTACAGGGTCACTATGAGTCAG
>NW_006408934.1:1158769-1162858 GCF_000296735.1 Chrysochloris asiatica | reverse complement strand
TGTTCTTCAAAACTTTAAAAAGTTCCTGTGCAGCAGATTTGCCCAATGCAATACGTCATCTGATCTCTTGACTACTGCTTCCACGAGTGTTGATAGTTGATCCAAGAAGAATGAAGTCCTTGACAACATCAATCTTCTCTCAAACCGTAGCTCAGGTGTCCTAAGGTGAGCTCAGGGAGGACAGAAACCTCCCGTGGAGCAGAAGGGCAAAGGCTCACGGATTAAAACCCATGACCTGTGATATGAAAAACCACCATTGTAATTCAACTACAAGAATTTAATGACCAACATCCGCAAAACCCATCCTCTACTAAAAATCATTAACCACTCCTTTATTGACCTCCCAGCACCATCTAATATTTCAGCATGATGAAATTTCGGCTCATTACTAGGCCTCTGCTTAATCATCCAAATCCTTACAGGATTATTTCTAGCAATATACTACACATCCGACACATCCACCGCATTGTTATCAGTCACTCATATTTGTCGAGACGTAAACAATGGATGACTTATTCGATACCTTCATGCTAATGGTGCATCTATGTTCTTTATTTGCTTATTCACACACGTAGTATGAGGAATTTACTATGGGTCCTATCTATTCCTAGAAACATGAAACATCATCCTCTTATTTGCCGTCATAGCTACAGCTTTCATGGGTTATGTCCTACCATGAGACCAAATATCATTCTGAGGTGCTACTGTAATCACAAACTTATTATCAGCAATCCCTTATATCGGTACAACCCTAGTCGAATGAATCTGAGGTGGTTTCTCAGTAGATAAAGCCACTCTAACTCGATTTTTCGCATTTCACTTCATCCTCCCATTTATTGTAGCAGCCCTAACAATAGTCCACCTACTATTTATTCATGAAACCGGATCAAACAACCCATCAGGACTAAACAGATGCAGACAAAATTCCATTCCACCCCTACTATACTGTAAAAGATCTTCTAGGAGTCCTAATCCTCCTGCTATTCCTACTACTCCTTACACTATTCTCCCCAGACTTATTAGGAGATCCAGACAATTACATCCCAGCAAACCCCCTCAATACTCCACCACATATTAAACCAGAATGATATTTCCTTTTTGCATATGCTATCCTCCGCTCCTTCCCAAACAAGCTTGGAGGAGTACTAGCCCTCGTATTTTCCATCCTAATTCTAGCCTAATTCAGTTCAAATATAGACCGTGAAAGCAGGGCCTCACGATCCTTCTGACCTTTTGGGTTTTAAGCAGGAGTTTTCAGAAAAGTTACCACAGGGTTAACTGGCTTGTGACGGCCAAGCGTTCATAGCGGCATTGCTTTTTGATCCTTCGATGTCGGCTCTTCCTATCATTGTGAAGCAGAATTCACGAAGTGTTGGATTGTTCACCCACTAATAGTGAACGTGAGCTGGCTTTAGACCGTCGTGAGACAGGTTAGTTTTCCCCTACTGATGATGTGTTGTTGCCATGGTAATCCTGCTCAGTACGAGGAACCGCAGTTTCAGACATTTGGTGTGTGTCCCAAGTACGTGAGACTAAGTCTCACCATCCTTGCTACTAAGGGCATACTGACTGTACTTCTTCCGAGATAATTTTTGTTGTTGTTGTTCTTCTGGAAGTCCTTGGTGTTTTCAATATTCTTTGCCAATACCACAATTCAAAGGTAGTCTTCCTTATTAATTGTTCAGCTTTCACATTCACAAGAAGTAATTGAAAATACACTGGCTTAGGTCAGGCATAACTTTAGTCCTCAAAGGGACATCTTTTCTCTTGAAAACTTTCAAGAGATCTTTTGTAGAAGATTTGCCAAATGCAATATATTCTTTGACTTCTTGACTGCTGCTTCTATGAGCACAATTATGGACCCAAGTAAAATGAAATTGTTGACAACTTCAATCTTTTGTTCATTTATCATGAAGTTGTTATTGATCCAGTTGTCAGAATTTTTGTTTCCTTTACATTGAGTTGTAACTGATATTGAAAGCTGCATTCTTTGATCTTCATCATATAGTGCTTCAAATTGTCTTTACTTACAGCACACAAGGTTTTGTCATTTGCACATCACAGGTTGTTAATGAGCCTTCCTCCAATATTTATGCCATATGCTTCTTCATATAATCTGCTTTCTTGGATTACTTGATCAGCATACAGAAAGAATAAGTATGGTAAAAGGATACAACTCTGACATACAACTTTCTTGATTACAAATCATGTAGTATTCCCTTGTTCTATTTGAATAGTTATCTCCTGTTTCCACATGAGTGCAATTAAGTATTCTGTTAACAAATGCCCATTCTTCACAATGTTTTCCACAGTTTGTCATGAACCACAAAGTTGAATGCCTTTGCAGAGTGAGTAAAACACATCTTTCTGGTATTCTTTGCTTTCAGCCAAAATCCATTTGACAGCAGCAATGATATACCGCATGCTAAATCTTTTCTGTATCTAGCTTGGAATTCTCACAGATCCCTGTTAATGTATTACTGCATTGTTTTTAAAATTATTTTCAGCAAACTTTTAGTTGCATATGATATTGTTCTCTAATTTCCACATTCTGTAGAGTTATATTTCTTTGGACCTCTTCCAGTTGGTTGACCAGGTAGCTGTCTTGCAAATTTCTAGGTGAAAGTTAATGAGTATTTTCAGTGCTAAATCAGTCTGTTGAAACATTCAATTAGCATTCTAACAATTCCTGGAGTCTCATTTTTCACTAATGCTTCAGTGCAGCTTGGACGTCCTTCAGTACCTTTTTTTTTTTTTAACTTTCTTCTTTTTTCAAAGTTTTTATTGTGAATTGAGTGATAATTTACATGGGAGAACAACAGTTTTACACTCACTCTATTGCATTTTGTTTCATTGCAGTGATTACAATCCTCTCCATGCATCATCATTTAACTGTATTTGCTTTTATTCCCTCTGTTTTGTTTCTGATGTACACAAAAACACTCAGACATATGTAATGATTTAAACAACCAAAGGGCACATTCTGTAAACCTGCCTCCTAGCTGGCAGCACACAACCTTTCTCTTTCCATGTGTCTAAATTCCTCAGGCACTCTATCTCTCCATGCCATTATCTCTGCCTCCATCTCTAGTGTTGCTGCCTCTCTGGTTAGGGTTCCATATTCCTCTCATGCTCTTCTCTCTTAATGGTCCTAGGATCCTCTGTTCCTGGAATGCAAGATTAACTACTCCCCACTTCAGGTAACAAAACTTTTACTTTAACAGTTGTGACAATCACAATTAGTCATGATAACAATTACTCACTATTGAACCAAAAGAATCTTATCTCATCTCCTTTCACCAGACCTATAGACAAGATGAAAACTAGTCAGTGGGGATTCTACCTTCACACACACACGCTAAAACTAAACTCCCTCTTGAAAAAGTCACTTTGTCCATTTTAGGTAGACAATGTCTAAGTTGCCCATTCCTATCAACCTTGTATACAAAGGGGATAGGCTTGAACTTTGATATGAAGACTCTTTCCCTCTTCACATCAAGGTTCAAACCTATCCTGTTGGCCAAGTTCATCAAACGGTAGTAATTTACACTTGCTTCCTTTATCAGATTTCTTTATCTTCTTCTAGTTGAGCTCTGGTCTTCAAGCCATCGAAGCTAGGTCCAATGGGTGCTATTTGCAAGTGTGGGCGTTCTTTTGCTTCTCCCCCCACTTCATATCAGCTGTACTCTTCACTTTCAGGTCTATTTCTCCATGGCTAGGTCAATGTCCATAGATTTAGGAGTTCCCAAGTCCTCCCAAACTTCGGACCAATCAGCCCTTACTCTTCTCTCTCTCATCATGAAGTTGACAGGAGTCCATGGAACGTGATCAAACTCAGACCATATCTTTTATTACTGACTTTCCCCCATTTCCATTCAAATGTAGACCAATGCTAACCAATTCTTTTTAGTACAATGACTCTCTGTATTCCTTCCACTTTTTTTTTTTCATGTTTTATTGTGAATTATATGATATTTTACATTGGAGAACTTTAGTTCTACATTTATTCCACCATACATCGTTTCATTGTCATGGTTCCAATCTCCACCATGCATCATCAACTGACCAAAGGGTACACCCTATAAACCC
>NW_006408934.1:1154160-1156864 GCF_000296735.1 Chrysochloris asiatica | reverse complement strand
TTGAGAAATGCTGAATCTGTTCTTCTCTTTGGTGTTTTCATCCCAGGCCTTAGTACATTTCATTATAATATTTTACTTTGCTTTTTCAAGTTGTTGTTTGAGATTTTCTGTTCAACTATTTTACTTCATCATTTCTTCTATTCACTTTAGTTTCTTTATGTTAAACAGCCAGTTTCAGAGTCTGCTCTGACAACCACTTTGTTTTGTTTTGTTTTTCTTTCCTGTCTTTTAAATGACCTTTGCTTTTTTTTTAATCTATGAATACTTGATGTGATTCCACAACACCTCTGGCCTTTGGTCATTAGTGTCTAAAACAACATATCTGTTCTTGAGATGCTTTCTAAATTCATGTGGTATATACTGTATATACTGCAGGACATATTTTGGGTCTCATAGACTTGTTTCATTTTTTTTTTTTTCAGCTTTAGCCTGATCTTCCATATAAGCAATTAATGGTTTGTTCCATAATGGATTTTGGCTCTATTTTGGCTGATGATATTGAGCTTCTCCATTATCTCTTTCCACAGATGTAGCCAATTTAGTCCCTATGTATTCCATCTGGTGAGGTATATATGGTTAGTCACAGTTTATGTTGTTGAAAAGGTATTTACAAGAATGGAGTCATTGGACTTGAAAAATTCCATCATGTGATTGCTAGTGTCATTTCTATCACCTAGACTATATTTTCTTACTACCCTTCCTTACTTTATATTTTTAACTTTTATATTCAAGTGTCCAATAATTATGAATGAATATTGGAGAACTGGCATAGTGCTGTAGAACAAGCACTGGATTTCTAACCACAAGGACAGTTGCCATATACAGGATCACTGTGAATCAGAAACAGACTCCACCACACTTAACAATAACAAAAATGTATCTTGCTATAATGTTTGGCTAATTTCAGATTGAAGAAGTTGATGTAATTCTTTAATTTCTTCATCACTGGTTTTGATAATTGGTGAATACATTTGAATAATGGTTGTATCAACTCATGTACCCTGTGAGAATACAGATATCATCCAGTTACAGACAACACTGTACTTCAAGATAAATCTTGAAACATTATTTTTAAGAATTAATGTGACGACAACTTTCTTCCTCAATTTGTCATTCATGGAAAGTGTCTATTTGAATGATGTCTAATTCAAAGTGGGCAATACTTATCTATTTTAACTCACCAATTCCTAAGATATCAATCTTAATGCCCTTCATTTCAATTTTGAGAGCATCCAATTGTATAGGTTCACACTTTGTACATTACACATTACTTTTTTTTTTAAGTGTCAAGGAGTTTGTTCTAACCTATAGTGACTCTGTATAAGGAATTTGGTAGTGTAGTAGTTAAGAGTCTGACTGCTAACCTCAAGGTCAGCAGTTCAAAACTGCTAGGCATTCTGCAGGAGAAATATGAGGATTTCTGTTCCCGTAAAGATTTATAGTCTCAGAAACCTTATACAGGGTCACTATGAGTCAGAACAACTTCACAGCATACCACCACCACCATCATAGGGTTTAGAAGGCTGTAAATCTGGAGTTGAAAGCCTCATATTTCTCCCACAGAGTGATTATTCGGCTTGAATTACCAACCTTGTAGTTCACAGTCCAGTGGATGTTTATAGCTGTTTCTTCTCATTTTGTTTTGTGCCCCATCACCAAATGAAAGTCCCAGAAGGTTTGCTTCCATGTCATTAAGGATCATGTCATTAATATTGAGTCTATTTAAAGGGATCCATGGTACTGTTGCTGTTGTTAAGTGCAGTCAAATTGATTTTGACCCATAGTGACCCTGTATAGAGTATCCAAGGAGCAGTTGGTGAGCTTGAACCACTAACGTTGTAGTTCAAACTACTTCGTAGTCTGACACGTTAGCCCACAATGCCACACCAGTTGTGGATTACAAATTAGGCTGCTAATCAGGAGTTTAACCGTTCAAATTTACCAGTTGCCTCGCTTGAGAAAAATGAAGCTTTCTACTCCTGTAACGATTTATAGCCTTGGAATCCATGAGAGTTGCTATGAGTTGGAACCTACTCAATGGTACTTAACAAATGCCAGCATGCCACACCGAAAACAATCAAGATGGCAGATCAGGTGGATATGCAGTGAGGAGCTCTGTCAATAACAACACGGAATATCTGGCCAAGCAGGCTCAGAGGATGGTGCTGGAACTCTGAAACACATATAAAGGTATATTTGGAGGATTGGAGGGCTTACAGCTAGTGGAATTTGTAGTAGAATCAAGAAATCCATTGTTTTCTAATTCAAGAAATTCAGCTACCCCGGAGCCACCATCTTGGGAGAGAACATCTTGATTATCTCAGGACTGATATCGAAATTTAAAGTAACAGTTTTGACATAAAACCAAATGGCCACCACTCGTCTGTCTGTCATCCTGTGGTGGCTTGAGTTGCTATGATTCTGAGGACTATGCCACCTGTATTTTAAATAACCAGCAGGGTCACCCATGGTGGACAGGTTTCCAATGAGCTTCCAGACAAAGACAGACTAGAAAGAAAGAGTGACATCTACTTCTGAATCACTAGTCACGGAAAACCTTATTAATAGCAGAGAAACACTGTCAGATACAGTGCCAGAAAATGAGCCCCTCAGGTTGGAAGGCACTCAAAATGTGACTGGGGAAGAGATGCCTCCTCAAAGTAGAGTTGACTATGATGATGTGAATGGAGTTAAGCTTGTGGGA
>NW_006408934.1:1148297-1151043 GCF_000296735.1 Chrysochloris asiatica | reverse complement strand
AAAAGAGGAAGACCCCCAGCAAGATGGTTTGGCAAAGTGGCAGCATCAGTGGACTCAAGCATGGCAACAGTGTTGAGGTGGGCCTAGGATCGGGCAGTGTTTCATTTTGCTATGCTTAAGGTTGCTATAGGTTGGTACCGACTTGATGGCACCTAACACTAACAACAATATGCCTATGGGTGTCCTGGTGTGGTGATGCACTTCAGTGCTTGACTGCAAGTTCAGTTTGAATAACAAGGCTGGCAGTTGAAGCTCACCTGAAACCGTGCATGGAGTTGCTATGAGTTGGCACTGTCTCGATGGACTTAGCAACAACAACAAGCATCGCTATATGTCAGAACCTACTTAGTGGCATATGAGTACCTCTGCCAACACAACGAGGAACTTGCTAAGAAGGCAACAGGTGACTCAACTCACTTCAATGTTGGGTACTATGGCCATTGTTCTGCAGACATTTTTGTTGTTCTTATATGGCACTGTAAGATAATCACTGGACTGCAAACCACAAAGTTGGCAGCTCAAAACAACTAACTGGTCCCTCGAAACCCTATAGAGTGTTGCTTTGAGTCAGAAGGAATTTGAAAGCACTTAATTATTTTGAAGAGACAGCTCTTTCTCAGTCATATTTTGAGTGATTTTCAGCCTGAGGGGATCATCTTCTGGCACTGTATCAGACAATGTTTCATGCTGTTTATAAGGTTTTCAATGGCTAATCCCTCAGATGTGGACCACCTATTCCTCTTTGTTAGTATATTCTTTATCTGGAAGCTCCATGGAAAATCTGTCCACCATGGGTGACCCGGCTGGTATTTGAAATATTGTTGGTATAACTTCAGGCATCACAATGATGTGCAAGTCATCACAGTACTATATACTGACAGATGAGAATGGATTTTGTTGTTAGTCCAATGCGGTAGACTGCAAAGCCGTTTGAAGTGCAAGACTGGCAGTTCAAGCTCACCAGCTGCTCCTGGAAACCCTATACAGGGTCACTATGGGTAGGAATTGACATCAACATCATTCATATAATCTAAGAATTATTACATTTAAACCATTTATAATTATAATTATCATATATTATCCTATGATTAGAATTGGTAACAAAACAAGAATAAGATTCTGTATGGTCTGGTAAAGGAGGAGGTCCATAGTGGTTGGGGGTTGGCAAGTGATACAATTAGTTACCACACAAGGTATCACTAGCCCTAATGATGCTACTTGCTGATTTTTTTTTTTTTTTTTTTTGGTATGTCTTATCATTGCTAATATGTACTGCATAAAATGTTGGATCGTGTAATTTGCTGAAGTTATCATTTTCTTGCCAACCCCTATAGACAAAAATCCATTTATAATAATATTGACAATACAGGGTAACAATAATAATGAGTAACATTTTAAAGAAGGCATTCAACTTCAGACACAACCAAATTATAAGGAAGTTATTGGAATGGAACCCCATCATAATTTGTGGATTACCTGCATTCATCTATCTGTTGATATTGTTGTTAAGTGTCATTGAGTCAGTTCTGATCCTGTGTAGGGTTGAGGAGCAGATGGTGAGGAGTTTGAACTACTGACCTTGTAGTTTGCAGTGCATATTCTACAGTGCCACATTCACCTGTGTAGGGAGTCTTAATTGCAATCTTATTTATAAATAAGAGAGTGACAAATTTCAACCTTAAAAAATTCCTTTCAGGACTACTGTGATTCTATTATCATGAGTTAGTGTCAACAAATGGAATGTGTGGTTTTGGCTGTAACCAAAAAAAGGGGGAAAAATGTTCCAAAGAGAATAAAAGAAAAGAAAGCAAAGTAGAAGAAAGCCTTTCCCATTCTATGTTGATGTTTCACACGAATACAAATATTTAGCATTGTTGTGATTTTCAAACTGTAGATGAATGTCATTTTACTGCAAAAATATGAATTAATTCTTGCAGTAAGGTCTAATAGGCAGAAAAAAAAGTTTAAAAATGTTATACAAAAATGTGCTGTGCTAGGCACTGTGCAGGATATTAAAGATATAATACCATCCTTTGTTGTTGTTGTTAAGTGCCATTGAGTCAGTTCCAACCCATAGCGACCTGGTATAGGGTTTCTTAGGAGCTTCTGGTGAGCTTGAACCACCAATCTTGCAGTTTAAATGGCTTTGCAGTCTGGTGCATTAACCCACAGCACCACACCAAGACTCCAATACCATCCTTAAGGAACTCTAAAGTAAAGCGAATTGTGAATTGCTGGGCCACTAACATGGAATGTACGAAGCATGAATCTAAGAAAATTGGAAGTTGTCAAAAATGAAATGGGATACATACAGATAGATACCCTAGGCATTAGTGAGCTGAAATGGACTGGATTGGTCATTTAGAATCTGACAATAGTATGGTTTACTATGCCTGGAATGACAAATTAAAAGAATGCCATTGCATTCATTATCAAAAAGAACATTTCAAGATCTATCTTGAACTATAATGTTATCTGTGATAGAATAATATCATATGCCTACTCGGAAGACCAGTTAATACAACTATTATTCATATTTATGCACCAAGCACTAAAACTAGTAATGATGAAATTGAAAAATTCTACCAATTTCCTCAGTTTGAGATTAATCAAGCATGCAATCATAATGTCCTGATAATTACTGGTGTTTGGAGTGCAAAGGTTGAAACAAAGAGAAAGGGTCAGTAGTTGAAAAATATGGTCTTGGTGATAGAAACTATACTAGAGATCACATGATAGAATTTTG
>NW_006408934.1:1145940-1147452 GCF_000296735.1 Chrysochloris asiatica | reverse complement strand
GAAAAAAAAGAGAAACACCCCAACATGATGGATTGATACAGTGGCAGTGGGAATTGGCTCATGTGTAACAATAAAGTGAGGTTGGCACATGGCCTGGCAGTATTTTGTTCTGTTGTGCATATGCTTGCTTTGTGATGGATCAGACTCAATAGTACCTAACAACATATAACTGGAATCAACAGTAAGGCAACTGAAGTTATCATTATACAATGGTTTCAACATGGTTGAGAATAAGTTTTATACTCATGCTGGCCTAATGTGTAATAGGGTTTCAAGAACAGAAGAAGACACAGGTCAGGAAAACTAAAGATGAGGCAAAATTAGATATGGATCCTGAAAGCTCTATTGAACTAGTAGTTTTAGTTCCTAGTGGAGGAGTGCTTCTGCCAGGAGACACAATTTTTTCATTAGACTAGAAGTTGATGCTGTCACCTGACCACTTTGGTCTCTTCATGTCCCTTATCAATAGTCCAATCTGAGATTACTACACCAACTGGGCTGATTGGTTCCAACTACCAAGACAAAATTCTATTGTTATTTCACTATGGGGTAGAAGGAATTGGTCTGGAATACAGGAGATTAAGTAGGACAACTCTTAGGATTTCCATGTCCTGTATTTAAGTCAGTAGGAAACAACACCAAGGTAATATAGGCAGAATTTCTAATGGCCCAGATCATTCAAAAATAGAAATTCAGTCACCCTACCTGGGAAGGACTTGCTAATGTAAGGAAGGTAGTAATAAACACCAGTTTTGACCCTGCAACAAACTACAAATGAACTGTAAAGTTTGAGGATTTTAAAATTTTGATATGAATGTATCTGTATATTTATTAATATTTTTTATCTTTTCTTCTCTCCCATTCTCTTACCATATAACATATGATGTGCTAATAGTGGTATTAGTTGCTTTGTTATTGTTGCTAGGTGGTATTAAGTTGTCTCCAGCTCATAGAAACCCTATGTACAACAAAACTAAGCACTGCCTGGTCCTGAGCCATCTCTCAATTGCTGCCATGTTTCAGACCATTGTAGCTGCTATTGGGGTACATCTCATTGTGGGATCTTCCTCCTTTTCTCGGACCCTCCACTTTTCCAGGCATGATGTCCTACTCCAGGGACTGAATCCTTCTGAAAATATGTCCATAGTATGAGAGAGAAAGACTTGTCATCCTTGCTTCTAAGAGTATTTTGTCTGTACTTCTACCAGGATGTATTTATTGTTTCATCAGTCCATGGTATTTTCTATATTGACCAGAATTCAAATACATCAATTCTTCTCTGGTCTGCAACAATTTATTGTCCAACTTTCACATGCATATTAATCAAATGAAAATACCATGGCTTGGGTTAGACACATCTTAGTCCTTAAAGAGAAATTTTTTCTCTTGAACAATTTAAAGAGGTTTGGTGAAACAGGTTTACTAATGAAGTAAATCACTTAATTTCTTGATTCCTGAATACATGAGCATTGATTAACATTGGTTCTTGATCTTATGCTACTTTTTAAAATG
>NW_006408934.1:1142642-1143975 GCF_000296735.1 Chrysochloris asiatica | reverse complement strand
TCTCAGGGTTGTGGTGATTAAGTGTTCTTGTTACATTAGTTCATTGGACTAATTGATGCTAATCATTTCCAGTTTTCATCACTCTTCTTTCATTTCACATGCAGAAACCAATAGTTACACCTTAGATGACTGCTTAGGTATGCTTTTAAGATTCCAGTCAGTAGTTACAAAAGTAGGAGGCAGAACCTTGTCTTGTGGACTGTGTTATGCCAATTGATTTTGATATCATCCGAGACTATAGTCATTTCCTAAAGGTGTTTAGTGATATCTAAGAAGTTTTCATCATTTTGCCCGCTACATGTTCCACCACATTCATGGTGGTGGTGGTTGTGTGCTGTGGAGTCAGTTCTGACTCATAGCAACCCTATATAGGGTTTCTAAAGCTGTAAATATTTATGGGAGCAGAAAACCTCGTCTTTCTCTTGTGAAACGGCTGGTAGTTTCAAATTGCTGACCTTGAAGTTAGCAGTCCAACTTGTAACCACTTCACTACCAGAACTCCTTCCACCACATTCAGACATTTTTAAAGTAAAGGTACTGACTCAATGGCATCTAACAACAACCACAAAGTATCAAACTTCTTTATCTTCATCTTGTTGAGTTCTGATCAGTTAGCAACCAAGCTAGGTCAAATGGGTATTATCTGTAAGTTTGGGAGTTCACACACACTTCCCCATGAATGTGATTTTAATGCTATTGTTCAATAATATGTACAAAATATGAGAGATGAGGTCTCATCATCCTGGATTGAAAGGAGCATTCTGGCTGTACTTCATCCAACATAGATTTGTTTATTCTTCTGACAGTCCATGGTACTTTGAAGTTTTCTCCAACACCATAATTCAAATGCATCAATTTTTCTACTTATTTATTCTTCCTTATTTATTCATTATTCAACTTTCACATGCATATGAGGCTATTGAAAATACCATGGTTTGGGTCAAGTGCACCTTAGTCCTCACACTGATCTCTTTGCTCTTGAACACTTTAAAGAGGTCTTTTGCAGCAGATTTGCCTAATGCAAGATGTCCTTTGATTTCTTGACTGCTGCTTCCATGAGTGTTGATTGTAGATCCAAGCAAAATGCAGTTTTTGACAAGTTCAATCTTTTCTCCATTTATCATGATGTATTATTCTAATAGTGAGTATTTTTGTTTTCTGTACATTAAGGTGCAATCCATACTGAAAGCTCTGGTCACATTCAGCAAGTAAGATTGTATTATCTGATTAATGCAGGTTGTCAATGAGTCTTCCTTCAATCCTGATGCCAGGCTCATCTTCACATGATCCAGTTTCTCAGAGTATTTGTTAAGCATACAAATTAAACAAGCAT
>NW_006408934.1:1140622-1142431 GCF_000296735.1 Chrysochloris asiatica | reverse complement strand
TTTTTTTTTTTTTTTAATGATGTAAGGTATAGGTCTTCTTTCATTCATCTGAAAATGGATTTCTAGTTTTGCCAACACCATTTGTTGGTGAAGAAGGAGCTATGGTAGAATAGTGGTTATGAATTTGGGTGCTAACCTCAGATACAGCAGTTCAAAACTACCAGGAAAAATATTGTTCCACAGGAAAAATATGATACTTTCTGCTCCTGTAAAGATTTACAGCCTCAGAAACCCTGTACAGTCACGCTATGATATGGAACCAACTTTGTGGCATACAACCACCACCACCACCACCACCACATTTGTTAAGGAGACTATCTCTCCCCTACTTAATGCGTTTTGGACTTTTCGTCAAAGATTAGCTGACTGAAGGTTGTTGTTGTTGTTATGTGCCGTGGAGTCAGTTCCGACTCATAGCGGCCCTGTACAGGGTTTCCGAGGCTGTAAATCTTTACCGGAGCAGAATGGTTTATCTTTCTCCCACAAACAGCTGGTAGTTTTGAACGGCTGACCTTGTGGTTCACAGCCCAATTTGTAACCACTACACTACCAGAGGTGGGTGGGTTTAATTCTGGGTTCTCAATTTTGTTCCATTGATATGTGTCTTTTGTTGTACCAGTATAAGGCTGTTTTGACCATTGTGACTGCTAGATTTTGAGATGTGGAAGTGAGAGGCTTCCTACTTGTTCTTCTTTTGTACTGCTTTGCTTATCTGGGGTCTTTTTTCTTTCCATATAAAGTTAGTGATTGACTTTTCTATCTTTTAAAGAATGATGTTGGAATCTGAATTGGGAGTGCATTATTTATAGATCTCTTTGGGTAGTGTTGACGTTTTCATAATGTTAAGTTTTCCTATACATGAGCATGATATGTTCTTCCATTTTTGGTAGGTCTTTTGATTTCTTGTATTAGTGTTTTGTAGTTTACTTTATATCGGTCTTTTGTTTCTCTGGTTAGATTTATTCCAAAGTATTTCATCTTTTGACTGACTAGTGTAAATGGGATGTATTCCTGATGTCCTTTTCAGAGGTCTCTTTATTTGTGTAAAGGAATCCAACTGATTTTGAATGTTGATCTTGTATCTGATCACTTGCTGAATCTTTTAATGAGTTCTAATAATTTTCTTGCTGAATTTCTGGAGTTTTTTGTGTATTTTTGTTGTTGTTAAGTGTTGATGAGTAAGTTCTGACTCATAGCAAGCTTGTATAGGGTAACCAAAGTGCAACTGGAGAGTTTTAACTATAGACTCACAGCACCACAATAGGACTTCTTTCTATGTATTATTACTGTTGTTTAGTGTCACTGAGTCTATTCTGACCCATAGTAACCCTGCATAGGATTTCTGAGGAGTGACTGGTGAGCTTGAACCACTGATCTTGTAACTCAAACCAACTTCATAGTCCAGTGCATTAGCCCATTGCACGAACCAGAAGTCCTTTTCTATGTATGTTGTTGTTGTTAGGTGCCATCGAGTTGATACCGACTCATAGAAACCCTATTCACAACAGAATGGAACACTGCCTGGTCCTGGGCCAACCACACACTACTATTACCACACTTGAACCCACTGATGCTGCCACTTTGCCAATCCATGTCACTGGGGTTTTTCCTCTTTTTCTCAACCCTCCACCTTACCAAACATGATATCCTTCTTCAGTAACTGATCCCTCTTGACATTGTGTCTGAAGTGTGAGAGATGAAGTTCGGTCATCCTGGCCTCCAAGGAGCACTATGGCTGCACTTCTTCCAACACAGATCTATTTGTTCTTTTGGCAGTCCATGGCACTTTCAATATTCTCTTCCAACACC
>NW_006408934.1:1138427-1139855 GCF_000296735.1 Chrysochloris asiatica | reverse complement strand
TCTGTGTAAGACTTCCAGTACTATAATAAATAGGAGTGGTGCTAAAGGGCATACTTGTATGATTCCTTTTAACAAGAGGAATGCTTTCAATTTCTCTTCATTGATAGTGATGTTGGCTGTTGGTTTTGTTTATTTGACCTTAATTATGTTAAGGAATTTCCCTTCTCTTCATATTTTCTTGAGTGTTTTCATCAGGAATGTGTATTGGATTTTGTCAAATGCTTGTTCTGCATCAATTGATAATTTCATTTGTTCTTTTCCTTTGTTCTATTTGTGTGGTGGGTTACATGATTTTTCTTGTATACTTCCTATGGATTACAATTGGTTATGTTGTATCATTATTTATTTATTTTAAAAGAATTACACTATTTGAAATAAAAATGTTCATTACATTTTGGTTTTCCATGAGCAAACAAAACAAAGTTACCATAATATATGTGATTGTAATTATAATAATGGCAAAAGTGAAAAATAAAGAATTTTTAAGTCTTAAAAATATAATCAATCTTGAATGATGTTTATAAACTTCATAAAATCTGAGGCTTCTAATTAAATATGGCAGTATAATAAGTGGTTTTTGTGACTTAATGAACAACAGAGATATCAAATATAAAAGCATTGCTGATACTATTATAATGGTCAAAAACTCTTGTAAATAAATATTAAAGTGGTAGAATTTAGCACCATGAACAATGTAGTTGATATTACACAATGTTACATAAAAGACAATTTAGTGGGGAAACAATTGGAAGCTTTTCCTATAGTTCTTTTGTCAAACCAGGTCTCACACACAGACATAACACTTAGCTGAAGACAGCTAAATTAGTACTATATCATGCCCCATTTGAGATCAAAAGGGCAGCATTTACCCGAGGACAAATTCTTCCTTGGTTTTGGTTGCTACCACTAACTTCTGTTGGACTGCATGGGAGAGAACAGAATTAATAAAAATAGCCAGTTGCCTCAGTTTTAAAAATGGGGGTGGGAGAAGGTGGGGAGGAAAGGCAATGGTAGCAGGAAGGTTTCCTGAGTGTTAGAAAGGGGAAAGGAATTACTTTCTGAATGCCTGTTGGGAAAAAGAAACTTAATTTTTCAGGCACAATAGTCTTGATGAGGTAAAAAATGAAACAAAAGTGAAGGCAAAGCATTTTCCCACAAAGAGGCCAAGAGAGTGCCAAGGGCTACACAGTCCTGGCAGGAGCCCTGTCTCCCATACTGATTTCCCCTTCCTCTTTGAAAGAGGTCAGAAGTAAGGGCTGCAAGGAGTCAAAGAGCCTGGGAAGGATTGGACAAGTGTATGCCCTAGTCAAATTGTTCCCAAAGTGGCATTGTGGGGTTAAAGTACTGGACCATAACTTTGGTTTAAAGCACAAGGTCAGAGGTTCAAACTCACCAGCCAATCCTTGGAAGTCCTATACAGGGTCATTA
>NW_006408934.1:1136395-1137592 GCF_000296735.1 Chrysochloris asiatica | reverse complement strand
AATGATACTGAAATGTGGATTAGAACTACATTGTATCTACAGACAGAATTTAGTAATGTTGACATTTTTACAATGTTAAGTCTTTCTATCCACCAACATGGTACATCCTTCACTTCTGCTGGTCTTTTTTTGGTTTATTAGAGTAGTGTTTTGTAGTTTTGTTTGCATAAGTCTTTTGTTTCTCTGGTTATATTTATTCCTAAGTATTTCATCTTTTAGATGGCTATTATAATGGTTTTATTTTCCTGATTTCCTTTTCAGAACTCTATTAGTGTAAAGAAATCAAACGGATTTTTTAAAAAATGTTTTTTAATAGTCAACACATCATATACTTTGTTTCATCTCAATGATGGCAGTCCCCTCCGTGTAACTAACTACAGTTTTTCCACTTCCTCCCTGTGGTTCTTCTTTCGATTCCACCCTCCTTCCCATCTCTTCTCAAATTTGTCCTTAGGTAAATGCTGCCCTTTTGATGTTGACTGATTTTGATCTTGAAGGCCATGCCTTGGTAAGCCTGCTTTACTCGTTTTGCTGTGCTCCCCCACCCCCATAGATGTATCTACTGCTTGACCTGAAGGGTAGTTAAGGATCATAGTCTTTCCTCCATCTCTTTCTCACCAATAAGCCAGGGCTTTTTTTTTTTTTAAATATCATTTTGAGTTTTTTCCACATTGTCTCCCACTCTATTTGGAACCTTCTAATTGCTGCCTTTCGGAGCAGTCATTAGTGATAGCCAAGCATCCAGTTGTTCTGGTCTCAGAGTCGTGGTGACTGATGTTCATGTGTTCCATTAGTCCATGTTATTGTTAAGTGCCGTCGAGTCAGATTCGACCCATAGAGACCCTGTACAGGTCCAAGGCTGTAAATCTTTATGGGAGCAGAAAGCCTTATCTTTCTCCCGCGGAGAGGCTGGTAGTTTCGAACTGCTGACGTTAAGGTTTGCAGCCCGATTCATAACCACTACGTCACCAGAGCTCCTTCCATAGGACTAGTTGATTTCACGCATCTTCAAGTTTTCATCACAATGATTTTTTCTGTACTTTTTCCTGAGTGTAAATCTCACAAGTTTAGATAGTTGAATTCTGTCTGATGACTACCAATTTTCTGACCTGCATTGCTAATATAGCCATTTCCTCTACTTAACTTCAGTGTTTTCTCAAGATCTCTCTTCTTACCTCTGGTCCCACTTTTCCTTCT
>NW_006408934.1:1134806-1135669 GCF_000296735.1 Chrysochloris asiatica | reverse complement strand
ATTAGATTTATGCTTGCTTCATAAAATGAATTTGGGAGTTTTCCATCCTTTTCCATGCTCTAGAATAGTTTGAGTAGAACTGGTGTCAGCTCTTTCCTGAAGCTTGGCAGAATTCATCTGGCCTGGACTTGTTTTTGTTCAGAGTTTTTTAATGACTTGATCAATATCTGCTTTTGTTGTAGATCTGTTCAAGCTTTTTGCTTCAATATGTATTAATTTAGGAAGGTATGGTGCTTCTAGAAATTTGTCCATTTCTTCTAAATTTTCAAATTTTGGTTGTAAAAATTTTCATGTGCTGTGTTTTGATAGGTGCCATCAGTTGATTCTCAGTTACAGTAATCCTATGTTACATACAACAAAATGAAATACTGATTGGTGCTGTGTCATCCTCATAATTATTGTGTTTCAGCCCGTTTTTACTGCCAGTGTATCAATATATCTTTCCGAGGATATTGCTCTTTATTTGCTCACCCTCCTTTTTACCAAACATGGTGTCCTCCAGAAACTGGTTCCTGCTGATAATATGGCTAAAATTTGAAAGTTTCTTATCCATGTTTATTAGGAAAATTCTAGTTGCATGTTTTCCAAGATAGATTTGTTTGTTATTCTGTCAGTCCTTATTAATTTCAATATACTTTTTAAATAATAGTATTCAAATGCATTGCTTCTTCTACAGTTTTCCTTATTCAGTGTCCAACTTTCACACACATACAAAGTGATTGAAAATACCCATGCTGGGTCAGGTATACTTAGTCCTCAAACTGCTGTCTTTGCTCTTTACCACGTTAAAGAGGTTGTTTGTAGCAAATTTGTCTAATGCAATATGTCATTTGATTTCTTGACTACTGCTTCCATGATCATTG
>NW_006408934.1:1123450-1133276 GCF_000296735.1 Chrysochloris asiatica | reverse complement strand
TAAATCTTTACGGGAGCAGAAAGCCTCATCTTTCTCCCACGGAGCAGCTGGTAGTTTCGAACTGCTGGCCTTGTGGTTCACAGCCCAATTCGTAACCACTATGCTACCAGATTAAAACAGTTTATTTTATTTTGAAGTTTACTTGATTTCCTTGCCATTTGAAAATTCTGTACCTAAACTGTTCCCTCTATTTGCTTTGCAGTTGTCTTCACTATAAAGTGATATCTGTGGTTCTCTATTTTCACTCTTGTAGGTTTGTTTTACTTTGACAATTCTATATCTGGATTGAGTTTTTGGTAATATGGTCATGCATGCTAATCTCAGGTTGTTTTCTGCCGTTACTGGTTCTAAGTTCAAAGAACTCTCTTTGGTATTTTTTGTAAAGTTGGTCTGGTTATTATAAATTCTTTTAATTTCTGCTTATCTGAAAATGTCCCAATTTTGCCATTGTATTTTAGGGACAGTTTTGCTGGGTTGACATTCTTTTTTTTTCTTTCTTTCAGAGTTTTGATATATTTTTCCACTGCCTCTAGCATTCATAACTTAAAAGAGCTTAGATTTATTTGTTCTCCATGTAGTTAACTTTTCATTTTTCCTGAGTTTATCTCAGGATTCTTTCCTTGTACTTGGTTTTGGAGAGTTTATGATATGTCTTGGTAATTTTCTTTTGGCGTCTATCCTGTTTGGGATTCGTTAAACTTCTTTAATGCTTATTTTCTCATCTTACATGATTTTAGGGGAGTTTTCTTTGTACAACTCTTTGACTTTTTTTCCCCTGTGCTTTTCTTTGTTTCTTCTTGTTCTGGAACTTCATATACTCCTGAGTTATTTCTCTTTATGGTGTCCCACACAAATCTTAGGCTTCCATTGGAGATTTTCCTTCTTTTTTCTGATTTTTTATCTAGCATAGAAGTAGCATATCTTCAAGTTCACTAATTCATGTTTCCATTCATTCAAATTTATTCCTTTGTCTTTCAGTGCACTATCTATTTTTGAAATCTTAGTATTAATCTTTTTTTTTTAATTTCTATTTGCAGGTCTTATGTTGTCTCCAATATTTCATTTATTTTGCCTGTTTTTTTTCTGTAGTTTTCCTAAATTCTTCCAATATTTTTCTCTCCTTGCTTTACTTGACCTTTCTCCTGATACATTGAAGATACCTAACTAACATTCTTTTGAATCCTTTTTCAGGTCGTCCCAATGCCTTTTTGTTCTCAGAAATAATTTCTGACTCTACACCTTTATCATGTATTTGAGTCACTCTGTCTTGTCTCTTGTATGAATTTAAATTGTCTGTTGACTATGAGATATTGTGATGTTGCTGAGTTTGTATTTATGTATTCTGGTGGGAGTGGTTAGAAAATGGAAGTATGTGCACAGTTTTCTGTTTGCCATTCATGCAGCTCAGTTTAGGATGGTTTGGGCTGTTGTTGGCTCCTGTCTATTGTTTGTCAGGGGTTTAGATGTTGTTGTTGGCCCTTGACCAGTGGGTGTAGCCACAGAGGGTGTGGTTATGGCTGGTATCACTATGGGCATGGTTGCTGTCCCCTGTTGGGTGGAACAAGAAGAGAAAACACACATAAATATACACATGAGAAAAATCAAGCAGTCAAACAAAATCCAAGCATAAAACAGTGAAAAAAGAAAATAATAAAGGTCAAAAAAGAAAGAAAAGAATAGGCAACAGCAAAAAAAGTATAGAAAAAATAAAAAGAAGAGGGAAAACAAAATAGAATCACAAAAGAAACAAATAAAAGAAAAATAAATTGAAAGCACTAAATTTAATTTGGTATTATAGAATAAGCACTGGGCAACTAAACACAAAATTGGGGGTTCAAACCCACAAGTCTCTCCTTAGAAACCCTATGGAGCAATGCTATGAATTTGAACTGACTAAATGGCACTTAAAAACAAAAAACACAATTATGGTGAGGGAGAAAAAAAAGAGAAGGAGATCTGAGAGTAGTAAACAAAAATCAAGTGTTAAAAGGAAGGGGGAAAGAGAAACAGAAGGAAAGTAGCAAAATGAAAGTGGAGATAGAAAGAATAAAAAAATTAAAGCTGGAAAAAGAGAAGAAGGAGAAGAAAGGGTAAAGATACAAAAACAATGAAAGTAAAAAAAAAAAAAAACAGGGCAGGGGCTGGATCCAGACATGAGAACAAGTTGTGAGTTACTACCAGTCAAGAAGCTTACATGATGAATGGGAGAAAAATGAGATGGTAACACCTCTGGTCCTAGTTGGAATGTCTATAGATGTTGTTGTTGTTAGGTGCCATCAAGTCGGTACTTACTCATAGTGACCTTATGCACAGGAGAACAAAACACTGCCAATCTCACAATTGTTACCACACTTGAGCCCACTGATGCTGTCACTTTGCCAATCCATCTTGCTGGGGGTCTTCCTCTTTTTCTCTGACCCTCCATCTTACCAAACATGGTGTTCCTGGCCTCCTAAGAACTCTCTGGCTGCACTGTTTCCAAAATTGATCTATTGGTTCTTTTGGCAGCCCATGGCACTTTCAATATTCTCCTCCAACACCATAACTCAAAAGCATCAATTCTTCTATGGTCTTCCTTATTCACTGTCCAGCTTTTGCATGCATAAGAGGTTGTTGAAAATACCATGGCTTGGGTCAGGTGCACCTTAGTCCTCAAGCTGACATCTTTGCTCTTCAACACTTGAAAAAGTTCTTGTGTGACAGATTTGCCTAACACAATACGTCATTTGATTTCTTGACTGCTGCTTCCATGAGTGTTGATAGTTGATCCAAGAAGAATGAAGTCCTTGACAACTTCAGTTTTTTCTCTGTTGATAAGAATGTTGTTTACTGGTCCAGTGGTGAGAATGTTTATTTTCTTGACATTGAGATGCAATCCATACCAAAGGCTGTGCTCTTTGAGCTTCATCAATAAATATTTATGTCTTCATCACTTTCAGCAAGCACGGTTGTATCATCTGCATATCACAGATTGTTAATGAGTCTTCCTCCAATCTTGATGACACATTTTTCTTCATATAACCCAGCTTCTTGGATTATTTGCTCAGAAGACAGGTTGAATAAGTATCATGAAAGAATACAACCCTGTCACACACCTTTCTTAATTTTAAACCTGTGTATATTCCTGGCACCCAATCCCAGTTAGGTTCATGCAGGCCACAAACCTACCTGGGATGAAGGTCTATCAGGGGACATGGTTGTTTAATCCAACAGTTCTCACTTGTCCAACACTGTCCAGAACCAGCTCTGCAGCTCTAGAGCAGGGCTCACCTCAACCCAGGCACTAAGATAGTTCAAATAACACCTTAAATACAATGATGTTACCCAAATCTGTATGGCTTACACTGTGAGGCTCCTACCTCCTGAGAGCAGGAGCTGTGCTGGAGGTGGATGAGGGTGGATATTGGCCATATCTTGGTTATCAGTGAAGTGTGGATGAACAAGAAAGAATCACATTTTCTCACCACCAGTCTTCCATGTTCATCCACCTGCCTCCAAAGCTGATGGCAGAAGTTCAAAACAGCTGCACTGTATCAGGCCACCTGACACCGTTTACCTTTCTATTGCCTCTTTCTCTCTCTCTCTTTCTTTCTTTCCCTTTCTTTTTGCTCTGACTGTTCAGCTTCCTTTCCTAGAAAGCATTCAGTTAATTTGTTTATCCATTCCATTCAAGCTCAGGGTTCCAGGACTATCATCTTCATCTGTTTCATTTTGTCTTCCGTATTGTTGTCATAAAAGGCAGGGGTAGCTTGTTTGTCTAATGTGCCATCTTGCCAGAAGTCCCACCTGCAAAACATATTTCTGATTAAAGATTTTGTAAAAACAAAGAAATCAATTTTAAAAAAGGCTAAAGATCTGAACAGATATCACACCAGAGAAAATATAGACATGAAAAAATAAGAATATGAAAAGATAGTATGCTGTTAGGAAATTGCAGACTAAAACAATAATGAGATTCCACTAGATACTTAATGTTGTTGCTAAGTGCTATCAAATCATTTCTGATGCATAGTGACCCTGTATAGGGTTTCCAAGGAGTGGCAGGTGGGTTTGAATGGCTGACCTTTTGGTTAGTTGTCAAGTACTTTTTCTATAGCACCAAACCAGGACTCCCTTAGAATAGCTAAAGTTAAAAACATTGACAGCACCAAATGCTAACAAGGATATGGAGTAATAGGAATCTCAATAATTCCTAGTGAGAATGCAACATGGTACAGCCACTTTGGAGGACAATTTAGCAGTTTCTTTCAAAAGTGAACAAAGCTTAACCATATTCCTCCATCATCACATGGTGTCTTTTATCCTCCATTTTGTTTGTGTCTCTGTGTCTGTACTCCTCTGTATATGTAGTCATGTTCTTAAGGATTTTCCCATATGAGATTGAAAAAGAACAAAACACAAGCAAAATGTCCACATGAAAACCTACATATGAATGTTTATATCAACTATAATTATAATTGCCCAAAATTGGACTCAACAAAGATGTCTTTCATATGTGAATGGAAAAACAAACTGGGATAAGCTATGCACTAGATTGCCATTGTTGTTGATTTTAAGTGCTGTCAAGTACATTCTGACCAATAGTGGTCCTGTATAGGGTTACTGAGGACTGTCTGGTAGGTTTGAACTTCAGACCTTGTGGTCCAAATGGACCTTCTGGTCTAGTGCTTATCCTGTAGCATCACACTAGGATTCACTATATAGTAGATAAGTAAGCTATAAAAAGAAATGAGGCATCAAACTATGAAAAAAAATATGGAAAAACTTTAGACTTGTTAAATGAAAAAACAAAAACAAAAAGCCTTGTTAAACAGAAAAAGCCAGTTCTGGAACACAGTGCATGATTCCAACTACATGACATTCTAAAAAAAAAACAAAAGCATAAAGATAGTAAAATGATTAGTGAGTTCAATGGTATTGAAAGGTGTGGCATATAGGATGCTTTTGTTGTTGTTGTTATTATTGTTAAGTGGCATAGAGTCAGTTCCAATTCAGAGCAACCCTGTATAGGGTTTCAGAGGAGTAGCTGTTGGGTTTGAATTTCAAATCTTATAGTTCACAGTCCAGTGCTGATTCTACAGACCCACACCAGGAGCCACTTAAAGAATTCTGTATGATACTATAATGGTGGACACATCACACTATGTATTTGTCGGGGTCTAGCCTCGACAGGGGAGTGGGTTTCACAAAGAAGGGATGTCTGGGAGGTGAAAGAGAGGTTACAAAAAGACACAGACACACAAGCTTGATGCAAGCTGACGGGCAGACAGTTCTGCTGAAGACATTGCATGCAGAACTAGCTAAACCCCAGTCTTTTATTATCATGAAGGAGGAATTTGACGCAAAAGAGAAAAATGAAAAAAAATGTGGTTGTTCTTTTGAGACAGGACACGATGGTTCACAGATTTTATCTTAAAATAGTTTTCCAAGGGCATCATGCTTCTCGTGATAATCTAAAATCCTATGTCCATATGAAAAGGTCAAGCAAGCTATTACAGATTATATATTGACTAGGCCTATGTGACCTAGGGTAGCAACCTGTGGTTTCTTAAAGGTGTTTAACAAATTCTCAACACTTAATCACAAATGGGTGAAGGTGAGAGACTTCGAAATTTCATAAAAGGGCTAAGTTATGATTTCTGAAGAGACTGAAGCTGTTCTTGTATATTTTGCAAGCAGAAAATACAAGCTTTTGTTTGTGAACAAGATTTCAGACACTTGGCTTTATTTGTTTGACTAATAATCCTTTCTTCTTTACTTCTGTAGCTCTAGAGAAGGTGAGAAACAGGTTTTAACTTTTCTAATGAAGGTGAGGTTTCGCCTCCACCTTCCTTTTCCTTGTTCCGAGTTCCATATCTAAATGCTACAATGTTTACTATACCCTCAGGGGGAAGAAGAGCATCTGGATTAAACTGATTATACCCGGGGGCAGCTTGAGGAGGCTGCCACTATTGTCCTTTAATCAAATATTCCCAGAATTTACCATTCCATTCCAATTACAAATTCTGGGCAGTTTTTCTCCAAAACCTTTTCACATAATCTCATTATACTTGTTCCTGCTTTTCCTGAGTCATTTGAGGAAACTTTACTGCCTCAGCTCTAGAAGGGGTTTCAGTCCCATTGTTGTTCATGGACATCAAAAGTTCATACTTCAAGTTAATATCAAACACAACTGAATAGTTAGTTAACGAGCAGTTCTGACATTCCTCCCAGGTGGCCACTGCCTGTTCCTCAGATAGATCTGTTCCCAAGACCTCATGTACTGTTAATACCTTTTAAGGCAGTGACATTCAAAGTAGTTCCATTAAAAGAGGCATTACGTACATTGATATCAAAAGAAACCATTTTCCCCAGAAGCTACAATTACCAGAGTTAAGAGCATAAAGGGCAAGTACAGAATGCACAATATGAGAACTAAAGAAAATTATACAAAGGTAGCCAACCAGTGAGTTCACAAAAAGCCTATGAACCTGGGACTTCAGGAGGTCACGTCCTTGGCCCTCAGGGTTCATGACTTGCAATCCTGAGGAGGACCCCGGGGTTGGATTTTCATCCATCTTGTTATGGGGCCACAGCTTCTCAGTACTTGTGGATGCTGTCACCAGCAACCATTAAACAACACAAAGATTAAACCCTAATGTAAACTATGAGCTCTCATTAATAACACTACATCTGTATTGATTCACTAATTATAAGATACCACAAGAATAAAAGATGTTAAGAAAAAATAATGAGTGGGGGGTGGGAGTATATAGGAACTCCCAGTATTTTCTGTACACTTTTCTGTAAAAGTAAAAATGCTAACCTGTGATCCAGTAATTCCACTTCCAGTTATAGACCCATTATAATATGCTTAATAAAAGACATGTATAAGAAAGTTCATTGTAGCGACTTTTTTAATAGCCATAAATTGAAACATACATTATTGAATGGATAAATGATAGGTATTATATAAAAATAATAGATTATGACACTGTGCAGTGGGTCTATATGATAAGCATTGGACAGCAGACCACAAGGTCACAGTTTGAACCACCAGCCACTCCATGGGAGAAAGATGAGGCCTTATGCTCTTTTAAAGATTTAAATCCTCGGAACTGTTTACCAGGTCACTAAGAGTCGAAACCAACTCAATGGCACTTAACAACAATACAGCAGGAGGAATGAACAAATTACAATATGCAATAACATTGATGAATTCCATAAATATATGCATGTGAAAAAGAGTAGGAAACAAAAGAGTGCATATTCTAAGATTTCCTTTCTATAGTGTACAAAAACAAGCAACACTAATGTGTGGCATTACAAGTCATGAAAGTGCTTACTCTAAGGACAAAGGAAAGATAAATGACTAAAAGAGGGCATGAGGAAAATTTCCCAGTATGCTGATAATATTCTGTTTGATGTAGGTCTTTCTACAGGATTTGTTAATTTTATGAAAATTCATGAAGCTATGAACTTATGAGATGTTCACTTTCCTGCATTTTACTAACTTCAATAAGGAAAAAAGTATTATTAAAATGATAAAAATAATTAAGCCTTTAAAAAAATGGAATGACATCATGTTTACAACAACACACTACACTATCCAGGCTTTATCACTTTCCTGATGTTAAAGTAATCGAAAGGGTGATAGACAAATCCTCTGAGGGTAAGGGTTGCTTCCTGAACTTATAAGTACTGCTCTTAACAAACTCAAATTGTTAGCTATAATTAGGATGCCTTCCATTTGCTGATATTATTGCTACAAAATATAAAATTCCATGGAGGCCATGTCTTGCTTTCCCTGAAAAATTTTTAATGTCAGCTCAATCTACTTCTATTTTCTTTTATTAATTTATGCGTTATCTTATTATTCTTTCATTATTTAAGCTATGTTGAGCATTATGATCAACTCAGATAGCATTCATTAATAAATTCATGGCCCATGAAAACTTCTCTCTACCTCACCTCATTCCTTTAGCTACATGGTTGGATCAGGTTGGAGAGGGTTCATGATCTATACGTGTGAAAGTTGGACAGTGAATAAGGAAGACAGTAGAAGATTTGATGCATTTGAGTTATGGTGTTGGAGGAGAATATTAAGAGTACCATGGATCACCAAAAGAATGAACAAATCTGTGTTGAATGAAGTACAGTCAGAATGCTCATTAGAAGTCAGGATGACAACACTTTGTCTCTTATACTTTGGACATATTATCAGAAGGCACCAGTCCCTGGAGAAAATCATCATGCTTGGTAAAGTGGAAGGTCAGCCAAAAAGAGAAGATCCCCAATGAGATGCATTGACACAATGGCAGCAACAATGGGCTAAGTGTAGTAATGATTGTGAGGTTGGTGCAGGACTGGGCAATGTTTTGTTCTGTTGTGCATAAGATCTCTGAATCTTTACCAACCAGATGGCAACTACCAACAACAACAACATAATTGAAATGTACATTTTCTTGTTTGGAATCTACCAGCTAGTGGTTCTTATGTTACCCTTCTTTTCCTCAATTTGATTGGAATGTGGACTCTGGGAGTCATGTTTTAAAAACCTATAAGACAAGTGTATACAATTTCTCTGAAAATGTATCATCTTCACAACTTTATCATTGAGTTTAATAATGGCAGAGGATAATAAAGCCCATTAATGGAAATTTTCTTATTTTTCAGAATAATGCATAGCTATAATTTCATCAGGAGTCCTGGTGTGGTGCTGTGGGTTAATGCGCCAGACTACAAAGCCATTTGAACTGCAAGGTCGGTGGTTCAAGCTCACCAGGTGCTCCTTGGAAACCCTATACAGGGTAGCTATGGGTCAGAACAACATAATTGCATCAGTATTTTGAGTAAAATTCATGTAAACAATTTCCTATTATGATGTTGCCTGGTTCAAAGCCATTCCTAACAAGTCTGACAGTTCAAGATTCTGAAGACATTAATTTTAAATTTACTGAAACAGGGATTGGGACAATATTTAATATATTAGCATAAAAAGGGAGTGTGGTGGCTCTGTAGGATAAACATTGCACTGTGAACCAAAAGTTCAGCAATTCGAGCCCACTAGCTGCTCTATGGGAGAAAGATGAGGCTTTCTGTTCCTGCAGATTACAGCCTTGGAAACCTTATCTTATTATTGTTATTCTTAAGTGCCTTGGAGTCAGTTCTGGCTAATACTAACCCTGTTCAGGAATTCCAAGAAGCAACTGGTGGGTTTGAACTCCTGGCCTTGTAGTTAGCAGTCCGGTGATTTTCCTACAACACCACAATGGGAGTCCCAGAAACCTTACAGAGAGTCGCTGTAAGTTGGAACCAATTTGATAGCTCTTAACAACAAATATCAACAATGACATTAAAATGGAATTTCTAAATAGCCTTTTGAATTTACCAATTTCCAGGACCATTTCCATGATAATCCTTACTTATAAATAACATGATCACAAATATAGAGAAATATTCCAGGAACCAGCAATCCCTTTACTTATATATATCCACAAGAAATAAGAGCCTGAACATGAGTAGATATATGAACACTGATATTCATTGCAGCTCTACTCACAACAGCAAAATGAAGGAGGCATCCTAAATGGATAAACAAACTTTGGTGCATACACACAATGGAATACTATGCGACATTGTAGAATAGCGATAAATCTATGAAACATCTCATAACATGAATCAAACTGAAGGCCATTATGCTGAGTGAAATTAGTGAATCATAAAAGGAAAAAAATATTGTATGATAGCACTATTGAAAAACCAAGAAAAGGTTTTCATACTAAAAGAAACATTCTTTGATGGTTTTCAGCATAGGAGGGAAGGGAGGCACTGGCTAGAGGGTAGA
>NW_006408934.1:1120380-1122025 GCF_000296735.1 Chrysochloris asiatica | reverse complement strand
AAAAAAAAAGACTGGGCTTACTGTTAGAAAGAGACTGGAGGAACCTAAGACTATGGCCCTTGACCACCCTTCAGTTCTAGAAAGGAACTCACCCTCGTGGCCCAACTTTCAGCTGAGCAGTAGATAGGTATATGGGGGGACAACAACACTACTAAGGTATGACCATTATTAGTGATGGAATGGTCAATTGTTCAAAATCACAAGGGCAACAATTTATCTAAGAGCAAAGTTGAAAATGGACTAGAAGATGGGTGGAATGAAAATAGGAACCACAGGGAGAAAGTGGGACAATTGTTGCATGGAGGGGCTCATAATTATTGAAATTAAATAAAGTGTATTATTTATTGAATGTAAAACTGATGGCTTTGACTGTAAACTTTCACTCAATTTTCAATAAAAAGTTTTTTTGAAAAGTCAAAAGAAAAAGTATTGCTCTATTGTGTTCTCTCCTACTTGACTATCTCTTCATTCACTCCATATGTTCTTCCATGGTCACAGTGGTAAAGTGATTTTACAGGTGATTCCAAACTACTAGAAAAAGTCATGTTTCCTCTCAAAACAGCTTTAGTTCAAGATTCTCTCTGACAATTATGTTTCACAAATGAGAACTGAGGATTAGATGCAAGGCACACAAAGTCAGCATTGACCAAGAATGAACCTCACTCCACCTGATTTTAGTTTGGTGTCTACTATATATTCCTATAATATTTGTAAGGTTTGGTTCTTTTAGGAATATAGTGATAAGGTACACTGGCTCTGATTTCTTACTAGCTTTCTTACTAAAATCATGCATATAGATGTTGTAACTCTCCCAACTGACTTTTTCCCCAATCAATTTTCAACTTGATTTCATTCCAGGGTCAACACTGAGGGTCACTTAATATGCAGAGAAATTCCCTGAACTAAATTTATTGCTTCAAAGTCTCTCAATGGGCTTACTACTCCAAGATCAAAATTTCAATTGTGGATATATTAAGGGCTTCATTTTTTTTTCTTTTTCTTTTTCTTTTTCAGTGATTAGCAATTAGCATGAATCTATGGGAGATTTAATCTAGGTTATCCTTAAATCTTGTTGATAGATTAATACCTATTTCATAGAAAATGGTGCCATTTTTATATTTGAGGTGTTTCATCCAAGTGTATACTATATCTCCTTATTTGATATGATATAGAAAACAGAAATATAAACTGAGGCTCAAAATAAAACTTGAATAGTGCAAAATAATATATCTCAGGAGTTCTGGTGTGGCACAGTGGGTTAAGGCGCTAGATTGCAAGGTTGGTTTGAACCACAAGATTGGTGGTTCAAGCTCATGAGCCATGCCTCGGAAACCATATATAGGGTTGCTATGAGTCAAAACCGACTCGATGGCACTTAACAGCAGCAACAACAACAACAATGCACCTGTATTACCTAGTATTTCAAATAGAAAAAGTAGTTTGCAAAAATTATTTGACTACTTGTTCCATGACATATTGCATTAGGCAAATCTGGTGCAAAAGACTTCTTTAAAGTGTTAAGGACAAAGATGTCACTTTGAGAACTAAGGTGCACCTCACCAAAACCACAGTGCTTTCAATCATCTTCTATATCTGAGAAAGCTGGACAGTAAATAAGGAAGACCTGGAATGAATTGGTGCATTT
>NW_006408934.1:1096661-1097719 GCF_000296735.1 Chrysochloris asiatica | reverse complement strand
TGCCACACTTGAGTCCATCAATGATGCCACCTGGCCAATCCATCTCATTAGGGGTCTTCCTCTTTTCCTCTGACCCTCCTCCTTACCCAGCATGACATCCTTCTCCAGCGACTGTTTCCTCTGGACAATATATCCAAAGTATGAGAGAAGAAGCTTATCACCTTTACCAAGGCAAAAATCCCCTGTTATCAAGTCGATTGTGACTCATAAGGATTTTATAGGATAGAGAATTACCCTGTGGAGTTCACAAGGTTCTAAATCTTTATAGAAGCAGACTGCTGCATGTTTTTCCCATGGACCATCTGGTAGGTTCCAATCACTGGCCCTGGGGTTAATAGTTGAGTGCTTTACCCACTGCATCACCAGGACTCTAGTTTTGCCAGAGTTCATATATTTTCTTTGTTTTTTGTTTTAAAGAGGAAGTTCATGGTTTTATTGATCTTCTCAACTTCTATTTCATTAATGACCATTCACTATTTTAATGTTTCTTTTACCTGTCTGCTTCTGTTATCTTTTTCAGTTTTAAATCCTTCCCTCAATACTTGGCATTCAATTTTGAAGAATTTTTCTTTTCTAGCATAAATAATTGCCATGTAAATATAGCAAAGCACATCTTTTGCGATCACAACTTTATATTTGTATGGCTTCTATTGTCTTCAGTTTCAGGTCTCTATAGCTATCTAATTTTATTATTTTCTTAATCTCTTATTATTTAGCAGCATGTTTTTAAGTTTTCAAATAAGCAAAAAAGTTTATGTATATTTCTGTTATTAACTTCAATTTTATTCACTATATGATCACATAGATGATGGTGTATATAGTATAGTGTAGATGGTGTATATAGTATAGTAGTGGGTTAATGCGCCAGGCTGCAAAGCTGCTTGAACTGCAAGGTCGGCAGTTCAAACTTACCAGCTGCTCCTTGGAAAACCTATACAGGGTCACTATGGGTCAGAACCAACTCAACAGCACTCAACAACAACAACATTCTTTAAAACTGACTGAGGCATTTGTTTTAGCTTAGTACATGAGCAATTTCTGTAAAGGTTTCATGAATA
>NW_006408934.1:1084169-1095900 GCF_000296735.1 Chrysochloris asiatica | reverse complement strand
AAGTCCTTGACAGCTTCAATCTTTTCTCCATTGACAGGAATGTTGTTTATTGGTCCAGTGGTAAGGATGTTTGTTTTCTTTATATTGAGATGTAATCTATACCAAGGCTGTGGTCTTTGATCTTCCTCCAATCCTGATGCCACATTTTACTTCAAATAATCCAATTTCTCAGATTATTTGCTCAGCATAAAGGTTGAGTAATTATGGTGAATGAATACAATGCTGGCACACACCTTTCCTAGTTTCAAACCATTTGATGTTCCTATGTTCTGTTTGAATGACTGCATCTTAAGTCAATGTACAGGTTCCTTATAAGCACAATTAAATGCTCTGGTGTACTGATTCTTCCCAATGCTGTTCATAGGTTGTCATTATCCGCACAATTGAAAATCTTTGTGTAGTCAATAAAGCACAAGTAAACATCTTTCTGGTATTCTCTGCTTTCAGCCAAGATCCCTGGAACATCATCAATGACATCCTTCATTTCATGTCCTCTTCTGAATCTAGCTTAAACTGCTGGAAGTTCTCTGTCAATGTATGGTTGTTGTCATTTTTGTATTATCTTTAGTAAAACTTGACTCTTATAGGACATCAATGATATTGTCTAATGATTTCTGCATTCCGTTGGGTCATCTCTCTTTGGAATATGTTCAAATATGGGTCTCTTCCAGTCAGCTGGCCAGGTGTTTGTCTTTGAAATTTCTTGGCATAGATGAGTGAATGTCTCCTGTACTTCACCAGTGTGTTGAAAGATTCCAATTTGTAGTCCATCAATTCTCAGTGCCTTATTCTTTACCAATGACTTCAATGCAGCTCTTGATCATATGCCACCTCTTGAAATGGGTGAAGACAGTGGCTCTGTGTATAACTTCCTTCTACTTTTGATGATTTCTGCATCATTCAATATTTTCCCATACAATCCTTCAATAACACAAGTTGAGGCTTACATTTTTTCTTCAATTCCCTCAGCTTGAGAAATGCTGAGCCTGTTCTTCCCTTTTGGCTTTCTAACTTCAGGTATTTTGTTATAATATTTGAATTTTTCTTCTTGAGGTGACCTTTAACATTTTCTGTTCAGCTCTTGTATTTCCTCACTTCTTCCATTTGCTTTATCATCTCTACACTGGAAAGTAAGTGTCAGAGTCTCTTCTGAAATCAATTTTTGTCTTTTCCTTCTTTCTTGTTTTTGTAATGACCTTTGCATTCTTTCTATATGATTTTAATGATGTCATCCCACAACTTTTTTGTTCTTAGGTCTTTAGTTTCTAATGCATCAAATCTGTTCTTCAGACGATCTCTAAATTCAGGTGGGATTCTTTCAAATCATATGTTGGCTCTTGTGGATTTGTTTTAATTTAATTTTCTTCAACTTCTGCCTACATTTGCATATGAGCAATTAATGATCTGTTTCACAGTCTGCCCCATTTATTTCTGATGATATGGCGTATTTCCACTGATGTAGTCAATTTGATTTCTGTATGTTCCATCTGGTTAGGTTCATGTGTATAGTCATCTTTTATGTTGTTTTAAAAAAGTACTTGCAATGAAGAAGTCATTGGCCTTGTAACATTCTATAATGTGATCTCCAGCATCATTTCTATCACTAAGTTCTTATTTTCTAACTACTGATCATTCCTCTTTGTTTCCAACCTTTGCATTCAAATAACCAGCAATTATCAATACATCTGCTTTGCATGTTTGATCAGTTTCAGACTGAAGAAATTGGTATAATTCTTCAATTTAATCATCACTGTCTTTAGTGATCAGTGCAAAATGTGGTCTTCCTTGTAGGCGAATGGACAGACAGCATTGTACTTCAAGACAGATCTTGATATGTTCTTTTGGATGACGAATGTGGTGCCATTCTGCTTCAATTTGTCATTTCAGCATAGTAAACTATGTGATTGTCAGATTCAAAATGTCCAATACCAGTCCATTTCAGCTCACTAATGCCTAGAATATTGATGTTTATGCATTCCATCTCATTTTGACAATTTACAATTTTCCTGGATTCATACTTAGTACATTCCATGTTCCAATTATTAACGTATGTTTGCAGCTTTTTCTCTTCATTTTGATTTGTGCACCATTATCAATTTAAGGTTCTGAGGGCTTTCTCCATTTGTGTCATCACAGTCATTTCTACTGTGAGGAGGCAGCTCTTCCCTACTCACATTTTGAATGACTTCCAACCTTAGGGGCTCATCTCCAACACTATATCTGACAATTTTCTGGTGCTTCATCATATTTCAATATTCACAGTGTTCCATTGTTATTCATAAGGTTTTATTGACTAAATATTCAGAAGTAGTCTATCTCACCTTCCTAGTCTGATTTAGTCTGGAAGTTCAGTTGATACCTCTGCTCCATGGGTGACCCTGCAGATATTGAAAATATCTGTGATATAGTTCCAGAATCACAGCAATACACAAGCCACCACAATATGACAAACTGAGACATGAGTGGGAGTGGTAAAGTATAGGGACAGTGAAAAAGAGGAAGATCCTCAACAAGATGGATTAGCACAGTTACTGCAACAATTGATTCAAATATAGCAAATATTGTGAGGATAGTGTAGGACGGGGTGACATTTTGTTTTGTTGCACAAGAGGACAGCTATGAATCAGAAGTGACTTAGTGGCATTTATCAACAGCAACAAAGGGAAAGCTGAGTTGCTAAGGGTTTTATTTAAATGTTTATATTTTTGTTATAACCTGTCACTTCTGTGTATAACTAAATAATGTCTAGCCATTTTTTAATAGAAATATGTTGTACTAGCATCTTCTATGCAAATTTATTTGGCACCAAGAGGCAAAGTTGCAGGGACAAGGGTTCTATCACAAGTGAAATATATCCTATATTGCTTGACATTGGGAGAATAAGCTTGTGTAAAAGAAGCAGGATTGAAATGTACAATGCCAGTAGGTACTCTATGGAAATGCCCTCGATTCATCAAATGTATAAAATCATAAAAGGAAAATTAGGTTCTAGGCAATGTTTAACATAATTTTCTTTATCAGAAATACGTTTAATGTCTACAATATGTTCTATGAAATAGGACGTTATATGATTTGGATGTGTGGCAGTATCCCTAAGTCATAAGAAACAGCATTCACAGATTTTCCAACTTTGTGTTATTTAATAACTCTTGATTTACTTCCAAATTGATACTTCTCTTTTGCCTCTTGCTGCTGCTGTTACTGATTTTACTGTATTTGGGAGCCATTTTTCTAAAGAAAATTAAAATTTCTAAATTTTCTTAAGAAAATTAAACCAAAAAGACAGTGATACAACACTCAACAGATACACAAGATTGGATGCTACTCTCTATTGGTCAAATTATGCATTGTTGTTCGGTAACATCTTTATTTGTAAGTAGGGAAAATTCACATTAAAATAAAGATAGTACACATAGTAAATACATAAGCCAATATAATAGGAGTTTATTAAGACTACTAAGAAATAGGCATTATATGTTGTATACAACTATACAACTATACCCCTAGCAGCACAGTCTATTTGAATACAAGAGATATGAGATACATGTGTTGCATTTGATAAGATGTTGCATTCACTATGACCCATTCTCCAGTCAGGATTTTTATTATAACTTTATGGTATACAGATGTGACTGGATGTTGACTGAAGAGACCTTAGGTGCCATGTGTAAATGTATTATATACATAGCATTATTTTTTAATGGAAATTGTTTGAAATAACTTGCTTAATAATTCCTGTGTATGTAAGACATAAATGGTCAGGAATACTATAAATGCCAAGTTCACCTGCATGTGATATTTTGTGCTTTATGTTGTTTAGTATTGTCAAGTTGGTTTCAACTCATAAGGAGCCTATATAGGGCTTCTGAGAAGCGGCTGGTGGATTTACCATTTCAACTGACTTTGCTGTCCAGTGCTTATCTTACCAAAACAAGATGATCATATTTTGAACACCTGATATATATTTCCCTAGTAACACCTATTTGCGGTTGTGTTAGGTACCATTGAATCAATTCTGTCATAGAGACACTGTGTACAACAGAAGGAAATACTGCCTGGTTCTATGTCATCCTCATAGTCTTTGCTATATTTGAGCCCACTGTTACAGCCACTGTGTTCATCCAACTCTTTGAGGATATTACTCTTTGTCATAGACCCTGTAATTTACCAAGCATAACGCCCTTACTCAGAAACCTCTGCTTCCTGATATATGACAAAAATACAAGACACAAAGTCTTGCGATCCTCAATTCCAAAACAGATTTGTTACTTCTTCTGGTAGTTTATGGTATATTCAGCACTCTTCACCAACATCATCATTCAAATGCATTGATTACTTTACAGTCTTCCTCATTCACTATCCAGCTTTCCAATGCATATGAGGTGATTAAAAATACCATGGCTTAGGTCAGGCACACTTTAATCCTCAAAGTGACATCTTTGCTTTTGAACACACTGATTGCTGATCCAAGTAAAATGAAATCCCTGACAACTTCAATATTTCCTCTAATTAACATGGTCTTTTTTATTGGGACAGTTGTGAACATTTTTGTGTGTGTATGTGATGAAGTGAAATTCATACTGAAAGTTATTGTCTTCAGTCTTCTTCATTAAATCTTTGAGTCCTTATTACTTGCAGCAAGGAAGGTTGTATCATTTGTGTATCACATATTACTGATGAGTCTTTCTCTAATTCTGTTGCTCCATTCTTCATCACATAGTCCTGATTCATAGATTATTTTGCTTGGCATACAGATTGAACATATATGGCAAAGGATACAACCATGACACAGACCATTTCAGTTTTAAATCATGCAGTATTCCTTGTTCTGCTCAAACAACTGCCGCTTGGTCTATGTACATTTTCTGCATGAACACATTGATATGTTCAGGAATTCCAATTATTTGCACTTTTGCTAATAATTTGTTATGATCCACACAGTGATGTGTGTTTGAATACTCAATAAGATTCATCTTTCTGTTATTCTCTGCTTTTAGCCAAGATTCATCTGTCTTCAGCAACGATGTATATAATATGTATTGTTGTTGTTCTTGTGTGCCATCAAACAGGCTACAACTCATAGCAACTTTATATGGGGTTCCAGAGAAGTGGCTAGTGAGCTTGAACTGCCAACCGTTCAGTTAAAACTGACTTTTCAGCTCAGTACATTAACCTGCAGCACCACACCAGGACATAATATATTTTTTTCAATGAAGAATAGAAGTCTGATTTCAATTTTATGATAAACTTCACAGCCCCTCACACAATTTGAAACTGAAGTTAGTTCAAAGACCAGAGTCCATTGAATTAAGGGAGGGAGTCAAGATAAACTTAAAGAATTCTGAAGTAAGGTCACAAATACATGCTTGCCTCTGCTCTTGCTGTTGTTAGGCTCAGTGGAATCGGTACTGACTCATAGCAAACTTATGATAACAGAACAAAACACTGTCCAATCCTTCACAATTGTTGCTACACTTGAGCTCATTTTGCTGCCACTGTGTCAATCCATCTCATTGGGGGTCTTTCTCTTTTTCAATGACCCTCCATTTTACCAAACATGATGTCCTTCTCCAGGGACTGGCACATCCTGATAATATATGCGAAGTAAGAAAGACGAAGTCTGGCCCTCATGGCTTCCAAGGAACATTCGGGCTGTACTTCTTCCAACACAGATCTGTTTGTTTTTTTGGTGGTCCATGGTACTTTCAATACTCTCCTCCAACTCCGTAACTCAAATACACCAAATTTTCTAATGGTCTTCTTTTTTCATTGTCCAACTTTCACATACATATGAGGTTATTGAAAGTACTATGGCTTGGGTTAGTGGCACCTTAGTCTGCAAACTGACATCTTTTCAGCATTTTAAAGAGTTCTTGTGTAGCACATTTGCCTATTGCAATACATCTACGTCTTTTCATTTCTTGATTTATCCAAGTAAAATGAAGTCTTTGATACTTCAGTCTTTTCTCAATGTATCTAATGTTATTTATTGGTATAGAGATGAGTATTTTTGTTTTCTTTACATTCAGGTACAACCCATACTGAAGGCTGTCATCTTTCATCTTTGTTAGTAATATTTAAGTCCTCTTCCCGTTCAACAACAAGGTTGTATCATCTACATAACACATGTTGTAAATGAGTCTTTCTCCAACCCTGATGCCATGTTTTCTTCATATAATCCAGTTTCTCTGATTATTTGCTCAGCTACAGATTGAATAAGTATGGTGAAGGAATACAACCTTGGCATATACCTTTCCTAATTTTAAGCAATTCTGTTTTCCCTTTTTCTGCTCAAACAGCTACCTCTTGGTCTAAGTACAGGTGCCTCATTGGCACAATTAAGTGTTCCAGAATACTCATTCAGTGTTGTCCATAGCTTATCATGATCCATGCAATTGAATGCCTTTGCATATTCAATAAAGCCCAGGTAAACATATTATTGGCATTCTCTGCTTTCAGCCAAGATCCATCTGACAACAACAGTTATATTCCTCATTCCATATTCTCTTCTGAATCCAGCTTGAACCTCTGGAAGTTCTCTATCAATGTATAGTTGGAGCCATTTAAAAATTATCTTTAGCAACATTTTGCTTACATGTGATATTAATCATATTGTCTGGTGCTTCCCATATTCCATTGGAGCAACTTTCTTTGGAATGGACTTAAGTAATTTGGCCTATTTTTCCAGTCAATTGCCCAGGTAGCTGTCCTTAAAATTTCCTGGCATACATGAGTAAATGCCTCCAGTGCCGCACCAATTTGTTTGAACATTTCCATCTGTATTGCAATTCCCAGAGCTTTGTTCTTTGTCAGTGCCTTCAATGTACCTTGAACTTCTTTCTTTAGTATCATTGGCTCTAGATTATGTGCTACCTCTTGAAATGAGCATCTAACATTCCCTTTTGGCATATTGACTATGTATATTCCTTATCTTCATTTGATGTTTTCTGAATCATTTGATACTTTGCCCTTAGAATCCCTCAGTATTGCAATTGAGGCCTGAATTTTTTTTTTTTTTTTTTTGACTTCTCTCAGCTTGAGAAATTCTGAACATGTTCTCTCTCTTTGGTTTTCTAATGCTAGGTCTTTGCACTTTTCATTATAATGTTTGACTTTGTCTCCTTAAACTGCCCTTTGAAATTTTTTATACATTTCTTTTACTTCCTCATTCTTTCCATTTGCACACTAGAAAGCAAGTTTCAGAGTTTCTTCTGACATCCATTTTGGTCTTTTCTTTCTTCCTTGTCTTCTTAATGACCTTTTGCTTCCTTCCTGTATGATGGTCTTGGTGTCATCTCAAGCTCTTCTGGTCTTAGGTCTTCAATGTCTAATGCAACAAATCTGTTCTTCAGATGATCCCCAAATTTATGAGGGATATGTTCAAGGTCATGTTTTTGCTCTTGTGGACTTATTTTGATTTTATTAAGCTTCATCCTGAATTTGTACATGAGCAATTGATGCTCACAGTCTGTCCACAGTGTTTTTTTCACTGATTATATGGAGTTCTTCCACCATCTCTTTACACAGATATAGTCAGTTTGATTTCTGTGTATGCCATCTAGAGAGATCCATGTGTATAGTCATCTTTTATATTGCTTTGAAATGGCATTTGCAATGAATAAGTCATTGGTCTTTCAAAATTCTATCATGCAATCTCAAGCATTGTCTCTATCACTAAGCCCATGTATTTCAATGACTGATCCTTCCTCTATTTTTGCCCCCAACCTTTGCATTCTAGTCTTGTCCAAAGGAACCTATAAAAGTTCATAAGAGTGAATAGAAATGACACAATATAAAGTTCCTGGGCATTTAGAGATATTTGTATTATGTCTCTGGATGAATTGAGTTTATCTAACCCATAGAAATTAAAGTGCCATGGTAGCATTCTTTTCAAAACCAGAGCTTTGGGAATGAGGTGATGAATGGACTTTTTACTCAATGATATATTAACCAGACTCTTACTTCACATGTGTCTCATGTGACCTCAGACTCATCCTGTGCTATGTTCCTAATTTCTGAATACACCATCCCACATGGCTTTCTGATTCATGCATGTGTTCTGCCATAGTAGAAAATGTAAAATGGGAATTGATTCTCCTTACTAACATAGTATGCTAACACCAATAAAAATTATTCTGGGAAACTGCAAAACTGATAGTGAAATAGTTTTTCAAACCTCCTAAATTCTCCCAGAAAAGCAAACAGCTAAGACAGAAACTTTATGGTTAGCAGTCTAGTGGTTATCCTACTGTGCACACCAATGCTCCCAACACACACACACACAAACCCAAAAGTAAACAAATACAATTTTAACTTTAAAGTGAAAGGACCTACATTTCTAAAGAAAATCTTCAGGAACCACACTTCTAAGAAAGGTCTATTATCGAATGTGTGTGTATATATATATATATATATGTATATACTGTTGTTAGATGCAGCTGAGTCAGTTCAGATTCATAGCAACCCAAGCACAAAAGAATGAAACACTGTCAGGACATGTGCCATTCTTAAAACTGTTGTTATGCTTGAACTTATTGTTGTAGCCACTTTGTCAATCCATCCTGTTGGGGGTTTTCCTCTTTTTTTCCTGACCCTCCATGTTACCAAGCATGGTGTTCTTCTCTAGGGACTGATCACTCTTTACAATATATCTGAAGTATGAAAGATGGAGTCTCACCATTCATGCTTCTCACGAACATTCTGGAAGCCCATAATATCTTCAATATTCTTCACTAATACCATAATTCTAAAGCATCAATTCTTCTACAGTATTCTTTATTCATTGTCCAACTTTCACATGCATATAAAGGGATTGAAAATTTCATGATCTGAGTCAGGTGTACCTTAGTCCTCATAATGACATCTTTGCTCTTTTACACTTAAAAGAAGTCTTTTACAGCAGATTTGACTTATGAAATACATCCTTTGTTTTCTTGACTGTTGAATCCATGACTGTTGATTGTGGATCTGAGCAAAAAGAAGTCTTTGGCAACTTCACAATCATTTCTCTGTCTAGCTTGATGTTATTTATAGATCCGGATGTAAGAATTTTTGTTTTCTTTATATTGAGGTTCAATATATACTGAAGGTAGCAGTCTTTGATCTCCAATAGTAAGTGTTTCAAGTCTTCTTCACTCCCATCAAGCAAGGTTATATTCATAGCACAGGTTTTTAATAAGTCTTCCTCCAATTCTGATGCCATATTCTTCTTCATATAATCCAACTTCTCAGATTATTTGATCAGTATACAGATTGAATGCCAATTGTGAAAAAGTACAACCCTGGAACACTTTTTCTGATTTTAAAACATTCTGTGTCTTCTTGTTACGTTAGAAAAATTTACCTCTTGGTCTATATACAAGTTCCTCTTAAGCACAATTAGGTGTTCTGGAATTCCTGTTCTTCACAGTATTAGCCATAGTTTGTTAAGATCCACATAGTGAAATGCATTTGCATAGTCAATAAAGCACAGGTACACATCTTTCTTGTATTCTCTATACTCTGTCAAGATCAATCAGACTTCAGCAAAGATAACCTTTATTCCATGTCTTCTTTGAAATCTGACTTGAATTTCTGAATGCTCACTATTGATGTAGTGTTGCAACTGTTTTTGAATTCTCTTCAGCAAAATTTTGTTTGCATGTGATATTAATGATAAATTAGATGTTATCTGCATTTCATTGGATCACCTTTCTTTGGAATGGGCACAAATATAAATCTCTTCTAACACTAGAGAGTGAATGGATACTTCTTCTCCACCCCTGGAAGGTTCTACTATGCATGAGCACAGATCTCCTCGCAATTTAAAGTGACAGTTTCCACTTAAAATCGAATGGTCACCAGTTGTCTGTCAGTTTGTCGTACTGTGGTGGCTTGTGAGTTCCTATGATTCTGAAAGCTATGCTGCAAGTATTTTGAATACCAGCAGGGTCACCCAAGGTGGACAGGTTTCAAATGAGCTTCCAGACAAAGATAGACTAGGAATAAAGAGTGACAAACTACTTCCAAATTTTTAGTCACTGAAAACCTTATGAATAGCAGAAAAATACTGTTATATATAGTGCCAGAAAATGAGCCCTTCAGGTTGGCAGGCACTCAAAATGCAACTGGGGAAGAGATGCCTTCTCAAAGTAGAGTTGACCATGATAAAATGAATAGAGTAAATAGAGCCCAAAGGAGTAAAGCCCATGGGACCTTCATTTGCTGATGGGGCACAACTCAAAATGAAGAGAAACAGCTGTAAACATACATTGAAAACAGGAACATGGAATGTACGAAGTATGAATCTTGGAAAACTGGAAGTTGTAAAAAATAAAATAGAACATATAAACAACTGATATCTTAGGCATTAGTGAGCTGGAACGGACTGGTATTGGCCATTTTGAATCTGACAACCACATGGTTTACTATGTTGGGAATGACAAATTGAAGAGGAATGGTGTTGCATTCATCATCAAAAAGAACATGTCCACATGACTCATGAGATACAATGCTATTTGTCATAGGATAATATCCATACGCCTAGAGGGAAGCCCAGTTAATACCACTATTATTCAAATTTATGCACCAATCACTAATGCACCAACCACTAAAGCCAGTGAGGATGAAATATAAGAATTCTACCAATTTCTTCAATCTGAAATTGATCAAACATGCAATCAAGATGTATTGATCATTCTGGTGATTGGAATGCAAATGTTGGGAGCCAAGAGGAAGGATCAGTAGTTGGAAAATATGGCCTTGGTGATAGAAATGATGCTGGATGCATGACAGAATACTGCAAAACCAATGATTTCTTCATTTCACATACCTTCTTTAGACAGCATAACAGACAACTATACACATGGACCTTGCTAGATGGAAAACATAGAAATTGAACACATCTGCGGAAAGAGAAGACAGAAAAGCTCCATTACATCAGTGAAAACAAGGCCAGGGGCAGACTGTGAAACAGACCATCAATTACTCCTATGCAAATTCAAACTGAAGCTGAAGAAAGTAAAAACAAGTCCACAAGAGACAAAATATGACCTTCAATATATCCCACCTGGATTTTGAGATCATCTGAAGAACAGATTTGATACATTAAACACTAAAGACCAAAGACCAGAAGAGTTGTGGGATGACATCAAGAGCATCATACATGAAGAAAGCAAAAAGTCATTGAGAAGACAAGAAAGAAGGGAAAGGTCAAAATGGATGTCAGAAGAGACACTGAATGTTACTCTCCAGTGTAGAGATGCTAAAGCATATGGCAGAAAAGGGGGTCCAAGAGCTGAACAGGGTATTTCAAAGATCAGCATGACAAGATAAAGCCAAACATTAAAAAAAAAAAAAAAATGTCCAAAGATCTGGAATCAGAAAACCAAAAAGGAAGAATATGCTCAAAATTTCTCAAGCTGGGGAACTGAAGAAAAAATTCAAGTCTCTACTTTCCTTATTGAAAGATACTCTGGACAAATTATTGAATGATGCACAAAGCATCAAGAGAAGATGGAAGAAATACACAGAGTCACTGTATCAAAAGGAAGTGGTTCAACCATTTCAAGACATAGCATATAATCAAGAGCCAATGATAATGAAGGAGAAGTACAAGGTGCATTGAAGGAATTCACAAAGAACAAGGCACCAGAATTGATGGAATAAAAATTGAAATCTTTCAAGAAAGTAAGGTGGCACAGGAGGCACTCACTCATCTCTGCCAAGAAATTTGGAACACAACTATCTGGCC
>NW_006408934.1:1081599-1082343 GCF_000296735.1 Chrysochloris asiatica | reverse complement strand
AATTCAGTTCTTATCCCAGTGCCTCACTAGGAGTCCAGAACTACCATATGAGCCAGTAATTTCACTGTTTGGTATATATATACCCAAAAGCCCTAAAAACAGCAACAAAAGCAAGCACATGTATTCCAATGTTCATTACAGCCTTATTTAAAATAGCTAAAATATGGAAACAACCTAAGTATTTATCAATGGATGAATGGAATTTAAATATGTGGTACAGGCATAAAATGGAATATTACTCAGTCAAAAGGAGAAATGAAGTTCTTATCTTTGCTAAAAGATAAATGGACCTTTACAACCTTATGTTCAATGACATAAAAAAAAATGACAAATATTGTATGGCTTCACTCACATAAAATGGAAAAAATAGGCACATATATACTATAAAAAGACCAGAATTTATTAGACATTACTGGGTACAGAATGGAGAAGCAAAGGGTTAGCAATTGTTTAGGAAGCAATAAGTGTTTGTGTTTATGAAACATTTGGAAATGTTTATGATTGGTGGTTTTTAACATGATTAATGCAATTTATATGACCAGATTTTAAAACTTAATAATGTTGAATAGGCAAATGTTGTTATATAAGTTTTTCAATTGTTTACCAAAACTATGGACTACATCCACAACAAAAATAGGTGATAAAGTCATAGCTATAATGATATTTTGATTGTGTGGATCATGACAAGCTATGGACAACATTACGAAGTGTGAGTATTCCAGAACACTTAATTGTACTCATGAG
>NW_006408934.1:1074097-1080939 GCF_000296735.1 Chrysochloris asiatica | reverse complement strand
AGATAAAATAAAAACAGAAAGAGCTTTACTAGATAAAATAATTGGAAAAGATGAACAGCCCTTTCTTAGAATCAGGGAAGGAAGAAAAGAAAAACAAAAGGTGGGAGGAAGGGAAATAGATATTGCACAACCTCAATCTGCTCACAAGCATCATTCTACAGTATACCTAATCAGTATGCTTCAAAAGCATTCTAATACTGAAAGACTAAGAAGATGGAGAATCTGTCACAGGTTGAAGGATACTAAAGACAATATAACAACAAAATGCAATATGTGATACTGGATAAGATCCTGGAATAGAAAATACATTAATAGAAACATTTATGAAATCTAAATGATGTCTATAATTTAATTAATATTATTATATGAACTTATAAATGCAATAGAATTATGCAAAATATTGAGATCCAAGGATAGTTTTGATCAGAATAAAGATCTATCATATTGGAGACATAAAATATATTATCTATTTTTACAACTCTTCTGTAAGTCTAAAGTTACTTCAAAATTAAAAATAATAGGCCTGGAAATCTACTTCCAAAACACAGGCAATAAAACCCTATTATCATAATAGTCAGATCCCACCACACATAGTTGGGGCTGACTCCATGACAGACAATAACAACAGCAGTTATCCAGGATAGGTTAGTTAGTGTGTCAAAGTTCTAAAGTATCTGAATGAAGTAGGGTGGATGGAGAAAGTTGTCTTAATTTTAGCCCCACCAGGATGTTGGTTACTTGTGAACATAAACTCAAGTGGTTATTATCATCATCACATTTCCCATATCTGGAGGTTGAGGGGAGAACAATCTGAAAATGAAACTATCTCTAAAAAAGTGTCAGTTGAGATACTCTGCTTCTACAAAATTTTTACATGTGTAATGGAATCTCAAAGGATGTATGTACATTTAGTAAGGCCCATGAGATTTAGTGGTATCACAGAATAGAAATGCTAATTCACTGGTAATCTAAATGAAACACCAGGATTCCAGAAATATGGTGTTTGCATCAGTTAGGCTAGATTACTTAAATGAAGAGACATCAATTCAATGAAAGAAGCAACAGATTTCAGGAACTAAAGAAGATCCTAAGAATGCTGGCTGAGTAGTTCCAAAAATCACTGTTGTCAGGTGTGGTTGAATCAGTTCCAACACATAGTGCCCCTATGCACAATAGAACAAAACACTATCTGATCCTGAACCATCTTCACAATTGTTATCTTTGAGAACATTACTGCTACCACTGTATCAGTTCATCTCAGTGGGGGGTCTTCCTCTTTTTTGCCAACCCTCTATTTTGCCAAGCATGATATCTTTTTCCAGGGACTGGTTCCTCCTAATAACACATCCAAAGATGAGAGGTTAAGTCTTGCCATCCTGGCTTCTAAGGAATTTTGTAGCTAAACTTCTTCCAACACAGATTTGTTTGTTTTTCTAATGGCAGTTCATGGTATTTCTAATATTTTTCTCCAACACCAGAATTCAAATGCATCAATATTTCTATGTTATTTCTTATTCATTATCCAACTTTCACATGCGTATAAGGAAATTGAAAATATGATAGTTTGGGTCAGGGGCACCTTAGTTCTCAAACTGACCTCTTTTCTTTTTAACACTTGAAAGAGGTTTTGTACAGCTGATTTGCCTAATACAATATGTCATTTGATTTCTTGGCTGCTGTCTTCATGAGTGTTGGTTGATTCAAGCAAAATGAAGTCTTTGGCAACTTCAATCTTTTCTCCATTTATCATTTTTATCCCTAAGGTCAATTTTCCAGCTATTGATCCTTTCTCTTTGGTTCCAACATTTGCATTCCAATCACCAGTAATTGTCAGTACATCTTGAGTACTTCTTGATTGCATCAATTTCAGACTGAAGATGTTGGTAGAATTCTTTAATTTTATCATCACTGGCTATAGTTTTTGATACATCAATCTGGATATTAGTGGTATTAATTGTTCTTCCTTATAGGCATATGGATATTATCCTATCACAAACAGCATTATGCTTCAAGATAGATCTTGAAATGTTCTTTTTATGACGAATGCAATGCCATTCTTCCTCAATTTGTTGTTCCTGGAATAGTAAACCATTTGATTGCAAAGGTAAAGGAAATCATGTTTTCTAAAGCAGAGCGCCAGCAATGAAGAGGAAGACTCCAAACAAGATGGATTGGCACAGTGTCAGCAGCAATGGGCCCACGAATAATGACACTTGTGAGGATGTAACAAGACTGGGTAGTATTTCCTTGTGTTGTGCATAGGGTCTCTATGATTTGGAGTTAACTCAAGGGCACCTAACACCAAAAACAATAATGGCCAGCTTGTCTTTGACATAGGACCAATACATACTAAATGGGAATTGTTAGTTGCTTCAATAAATGGGGCTGAAAACACTGGAAATCCATTTGTAAAAGAATGAAACAAGATCCATATCTTTGCCATATATGAAAATGAACTCCACATGGATTAAAGACCTAAATGTAAAGCCTAGAAGTATAAATATTATCAATGAAAAAATAGGGTCAATGAACTTCTAGCAAGATATCAGACTAAGCAGACACACTGTATGGACCCTCTGCAACAAAGATATGAGAGACCAAATGAAATGGATACAGATGAAAATTCTGGAACCCTGAAGTTTAGAGGAAAGGTTAGAGAAGTGGACTGAGTACTTCCTGGGAGGAGAAACTGAGGAGAAATGGAGAGACAGGGAGATTGGTGAATGGTTGGCCAGATGTGTAGAGACCATCTTGAAATTTTGTGAGCAGCTTTGGTGACATAATGTGGACTGGCAAAGTAGATTCACAGAGGCAGTGGGAGAGATTCAATTTCTTCTTTTTCTTCACACTTCTCTGTTGACCAGAGGTGTGACTAGCTTTCCCCCTAACCACCCCCAGCACAGACTCTGCTGAGTTGACAGACATGTGGTTGTGCAGTGGGGGATAGCTGTGCTGCTTAGGTGCCTGTGTTCAGGTGGGCTCATACCCAGACCTAAGAACCTTCAAGAGCCATGAGACCAGCCTTAGTCTAGCAGAACCCATCATAACCAGCCACCCTGGTCCAGCTGCCTTTTGATCCTAATAGACACTGAAACCAGCTCCATCAAGGGCACCCACAGACTGCTTCTGAATTTAGTGCTCTGAACGTATATAACATCTAAGCCTACAAGAACTCCATCTAGGGCCAGGAACTCTGCTTTCACATCCCTCCTGCACCCAGCTTGTGAATTCCTTGACTAGCAGTAGTCCCCAGAGTTTTCTTTTGGGACCAGCAGCTTCACTGGTTTTTTTTTTGTTTGTTTATACTTTTATTATTTTATTGTTTTTATTTATTATTCTCCACCTCCCTACATTTCCATTACCTTGAATTTTATCCTTTCTATCTCTGGTGTGGCACTGTGGGTTAATGCACCTGACTGCAAAGCCATTTGAACTACAAGATTGGCAGTTCAAGCTCATCAGCTGCTCCTTGGAAACCCTATCCAGGGTCACTACGGGTCAGAGTTGACTCAACGGCACTTGACAACAAAAATATCTCTACTTTAACAGATCAGTGTTGGAAGAAGTACAGCCAGTGTGCTTTTTGGAAGCCATGATGGCCAAACTTTGTCTCTCATACTTCAGACAGGTTATCAGGAGGGACCAGTCACTGTAGAAGGAGATCATGTTTGGTAAAGTGGAGGGTTGAAGAAAAAGAGAAGACCCACAACGAGATGGATGGGCATAGTGTTGGCAATGATGGGCTTGGGAGTAGCAATGATTGTGATGTTGGCCCAGGACTGGGCAATGTTTCATTCTTTTGTGCATAGGATCACTATGAGTCAGTACGTACTCAATGGCACCTAATAATAACAATCCATACTTTGATTTCTCCTTCTTTTCTTCTGTTTCCTACATCTCCTTTTCTTTTTCTTTCTTTACTAATCTCTATTCTCTTCCTCTTTTAATATTTCCTCTCCTTGGTTTTCCTATATAAAAGAAAGAAAATTCTTCCTTTTATTTTTTTCTCTTTTATAGCTCCATTTTTCTGTTATTCTTTTCTCTTTTTAGTTATTGTACCTTTGTTTTATGGTGGTTGTCTCCTTTTGTTTGTGTTTTCTCTTTTCATTGTTGGTTCCTTGTTTGTTTAGTCCATTTTATTTTGTTGTGTGTGGGGGTATGGAGGAAGGAATTTTTTTCCTCCTTCCCACCTGACAGGAGACAGCAACATGCCTGTACAGCCCAGCCACAACTCAATCCCCTAAAGTTCCACCCACTGGGCAATAGTCAATTCCAGTTCATATATCACCTGATCTACAATAGACAGCAGCCAACACCAGTCAAACCCACCCTAAACTGAAGTGCATGGATGGAAAATGATTTACATGCTTCTGTTCTCTAGCTGCCTACATAGGAGACAGTTGGTGAGAACCTAAGAACACATCAACATACAATCATTAATTAAATAAAAATACAAGACCACAATGTCCCAGAGACAACAGAATTTTAGCTCACACAAAGAAATAACAGAGAATGGCTCAAACAAATGAACATATCAAACAAGGGATTAATTCTCTAAATTTTATAGAAAACTTTAAAAACTTAACAAGAAAAATTCCCATCCAATTAAAATATGGACAGAGGACATGATTGGCACTTCATCAAATAAGACACTCAGGAGGCAAGCAAACAAATGAGGAAATGCTCATGATCATTAACCTTTAGTGAGATATAAATCAAAACAACAATCAGATATCATCTCACCCCAGAATTAATAGCAAGGTTCAAAAAACAGAAAACAACAAATGCTGGCAAGGATGTGGAGAGACTGGAACCCTCTTCCACTGTTGGTGGGACTATAAAATGGTGCAACTACTGTGGAAAACTGTATAGGAATTCCTCAAAAAGTTGGGAATGGCAATACCATCTAACCCAGCAATCCTTCTAGTTGGTGTATATACTTAAGAAACAAGAGCTATGACACAAATAGATGCATGCATACTGTTATACACCACAGCACTATTCACAATAGCAGAAAGATGGAGACCACTTAAATATCCATTAATGTAAGAACGGATAAACATATACACAATGGAGTTTTCTGCAATGTTGAAGAATAATGATGAATCTGCAAAACAACTCATTACATGGATATACCTGGGGAATATTATGCTGAGTGAAATTAATCAGTCACAAAAGGAAAAGTATTGAATGAGACCACAACTGTAAAAAGGCAAGAAAATATTTTCATGCTAAAAGAAACATTCTTTGATGGTTACCAGGGGTGGGAAGGAAATGAGAATAAGTCACTGGCTAGACTCTAGATAAGTGCTAAATTGGGTGATGGGGAAGGCAAAATACAATAAGAAGGAAGACAAGGTAAGACACAGAATAGTATGACTCAAAGTAAATAGAAATAAATACCTTTCTATATACAAACATGGAGTCATAGAGTGGGCACTGTGGAATAACATGCTTAATCAAAGGTTAATTTGAACCTTTTGTTTGATGCTTCAAATTCACCAGTTGCTCCTTAGAAACCCTATACAGGATCACTAGGAGACAGAACCAACTCAAAGGCAATTAACAACAACATATACAAACATGCAACAATATTGATCTAGGTTAGATATTTGGACAGATACATAGGATGAATGGATATGAAAGGAAGAGTGGGAATATTCTCCAAATATATGAAGGTTGTATAAAGGATATTTGTACATGTGTGTTTTTCTTTGCTGAAAATGTACAATGGATGTGATGGAGCATAGAGGGAGCATGTGGTACTGTAAATTTACTTGATATGGTTTTTCTATCCAAAGTCTTGTTAACTTCTACCAAATGATTGGGTTGTTATTGTTGTTGTTGTTGTTGTTAAGTGCTATTGAGTCAGTACTGAATCATAGCGACCCTATGCACAGCAGAAAAAAGCATTGCCAGTCCTGGGACAACCTCACAATTGTTGCCACGCTTAATCTCATTGACGCTATCACTTTGCCAATCCATCTCACTGCGGTCTTCCTCTTTTCCTCTGACCCTCCACCTTACCAAACATGATATCCTTCTCTAGCGACTGCTCCCTCCTGACAATATATCTGAAGTATGAGAGACTAAGTTTGGCCATCCTGGTCTCCAAGGAGCACTCTGGCTGCACTTCTTCCAACACAGATCTGTTTGTTCTTTCAGCAGCCCATGGTACTTTCAATATTTTCCTCTAACACCATAACTCAAATGCATCAATTCTTCTATGATCTTCCTTATTCACTGTCCAGCTTTTGCATGCATATGAGGCTATTAAAAATACCGTGGCTTGAGTCAGATGCACCTTAGTTCTCAAGATGACATCTTTGTTCTTCAACGCTTTATAAAGGTCTTGTGCAACAGATTTGCCTAATGCAGTACATCATTTGATTACATGACTGATACTTCCATGAGTGTTGATGGTTAATCCAAGAAGAATAAAGTTCTTGACAACTTCAATCTTTTCTCTGTTGATGAGAATGTTGTTTATTGATCCAGTGGTGAGAATTTTTGTTTTCTTTACATTGAGAAGCAATCCATACAAAAGGCTTTGATCTTCATCAGTAAGTGTTTTAAGTCCTCTTTACTTTCAGCAAGCAAGTTTGTATCATTTGCATATCACAGGTTGTTAATGAGTCTTCCTCCAATCCTCTGCCATGTTTTTCTTCATATAACCCAGTTTCTCAGATTATTTGTTCAGCATACAGGTTGCATAAGTATGGTAAAAGAATGCAACCCTTTTGTACACCTTTCTTAATTTTAAACAATTCAGTGTTCCCATGTTCTGTTTGAACAACTATCCCTTAGTTCATGTACAGATTCTTCATGAGCAAGCACAATTA
>NW_006408934.1:1068493-1073357 GCF_000296735.1 Chrysochloris asiatica | reverse complement strand
TTCCCTTTTGGTTTTCTGACTCCAGATCTTTGCACATTTCATTGTAATATTTGACTATGTCTCCCAATTGCGTTGTTGTTGTTATTGTTGTTATGTGCCATGGAGTCATTTCCAACTCATAACGACACTATACAGGGTTTCTGAGGCTGTAAATGTTTACAGGAGCAGAAATCCTCATCTTTCTATGCGGAACAGGTGGTAGTTTCAAACTAATGACCCTAAGGTTAGCAGCCCGATTTGTACCCACTATACTACCAGAGCTTGGGACCATGTAAATAGGGTACAGAGGACTCTAAGACTGGGGATGATTAATTTTGTCATCCTAATAGATTTAAAAGGAGTCATTTCAGAGTCAAAAACAGGTAATCACAGGACCATCAAGAAAGAAGAGCCATTAGTAGACCATGTGAGATCCCTGCCTGAAAAGCATTAGTGGCAGAGTTGGTGGCATGAAGAGGCAGAACAGCTGGGAGATTCCCTGCCCATAGACCAAGAAATCTGAGTATGTAGGGTCAGTAGGCTGACTTGCTAAATGTGCCCTTTCAGCGTTCCAACAGGACAGAGGCTAAGGGACCACATGCCTAAGAAGCCAAAGACAAGAGCAAGACATGCCTAGAGTACAGCAGAGAAGAGGTGCTCCTGACTGGAGAACTGCTGTATCCTGAGTTGTTTCTGGTCTTGAGTTCACTTCCTTAATAAACTCTATAATTATGAATATTGTGTATGAGTTCTATGTGGCCATTGCAATGGATTATCAATCTGAAATGTGAAGTAGAAAATGTGGGTAGAGGAATGGTTGGTGTCAGAAAGAGACTGGAGGTATGGGAGACTATGGTTCTGGGTCATTCTTTAGATCTGGAACTGAACTCACCCTCATTATTCAATTTTCAGCCAAGTATAGATATTTGGGGGGACAACAATACTAACAAAGTATGCTCACCATGACATGATAACCATTCAAGATCAAAAGGGCAGCACTTCTAAACACAAGTTTCAGAAGGTTCGGGAAGGTTGTTGGAATGGAAACAAGAATCACAGGGAAGAAGTGGGAAAACGGATGTTACATAGAGGGGATTGCAATTTTTGAAATGAAATGAAGAGCATGATTTTTTAATGTAAAACTGACAATCTACTCTGTAAAACTTTGTTCACGTCCAATAAAAGTTTTAAAATATGTTTTATAAATGTCTTCTCCCAGTCTATGTCTTGTGCTTATGCTCATTTTTAATAGATATTGGCAAACATTTTCCCAGAGAACTTGCATAAATAATAGACAACTGAAATCCAAATAGAGACTGTGTTATAATACTTGGTGAATGTCTAGGACCATGGATCAGAATCTTATACATCAAAGCCATGTTTCAGATTGGGGTTTGTAATCAACTAACTATTAGTGTGGCACTGTAGGACAGCCACTGGGCTGCTAACACAAGGTCAACAGTTAAAACCCATCAGCTGCTCCTTGGAAACCCTATACAGGTCATTATGAATCAATACTAACTCAACTGATCAAATAACATAAATGGAAGCCCACGCCAAAATGGAACCATAAAGGTCTGACATTTGGCTTCCATAAAGATTACAGCCAAGAAACTCCTACGAAGCAGTTTTACTCTGTAACATATATGGTCATCAGGAGATGGAACTGACGCCATGACATTGAATTTTATGAGATGTTACAGTGCTCAACTTGAGATAAACTTGTTGTTAAGTACCATCTAATTGATTCCAACGCACAGTGACCCTATGAGTATAGGGCTTCTGAGGAGTCACAGTTGGGCTTGAACCACCAAATTTTTGCTTAGCAGTCCAGTGCTTATCCTACAGTGCCACACCAAGACTCCCTGAGAAATGTTATTGGAGTTTAATAGGAGACATGAGGAAACTACATCCTAAATCTCACAGCAGTGATAAAGACTAGAACTCGCAAGAGGAATTCCAGGGGTAACCACCTTGGTCAAATTAGCTTCATGATATATTAACTGAGCTCGCTAGTTATATACTAATTAAAACTCAGAAGAAATATATGCATATTGTTAGGCATATGGAGTCCTAGTTTGGGGCTGTGGGATAAATACAAGACCACAAGGGTGGTTTGAACTGCAAGGTCAGCAGTTCAAACTCATCAGCTGGTCTTCGGAAAGCCTATACAGGTTAGCTATGAGTAGGAACCGACTCCACGACACTTAACAACAACAACAACAACATGTTATCAGTTTTGCAGTTGAGGAGATGGGTTCATAGTGTTAGGGATTGAATTGTGGTCCCTCAAAGATAATACAGTCCTGGCAGAGATGCCAAAAAATGGGAGGTGGGGAACAGAGAAAGATATGGTTCTAATACCTGTGAGTGTGACTAGGCTTAGAAAAAGGTTTTTAATTGTGTTGTGTTAATGAGGTCATACCAGAGTAGGGTAAATCTTAAACCTAATCCATCTTGAATGATGAGGGGCATATAGACACAGAGATATACACAGGGAAAAGGCAGGCACCATGTGATAATGGTTACAGAGGCATCTGTAAGCGCAAGAATACGAAGAATTGCTGGAAACTGTAAAGTTAAAAAAGAATCTTTCTCTAGACCAAGTCTTGAATTGTACTTTTAGTCTTCCCAAATCATGAGACAATAAATTTTCTTTAAAACCACCCAGTTGTAGAATATTATCTATTAATGACAAATAATTTGAGGTCAACAATTACGAAATTCCAAATCTTTCTTTCAAATGAATAACATTGCTCATCTTCAGCATTCTAATGAGGACAGAGGGATTTGTGTAGTTTCCAAAAAAAATAAAATAAAATAAAATAACCCAATTAGCTTAAAAAGAAGTGCTCACTATTAAGCAATTAAAGTATTTGCTGAAGGTAACTTTGTGCCTTGCTTTCTGAATGTGATTCAAAGGCATAATTACCTCTGAGAAGAAGCAATGCAGTTATCACTCAGAAGAGCTCTCACATTAATCTTTTATTAGATGACATATTCTTTCTGTCCTTGTTTTTCACCCTGCAGATAGGATACATTCAAGTAATTCTTAATTCTTAACTTTCTTTTCTTCCATTTTATGTATCTTGTTGTTGTTGTTGTTATGTGCCATCGAGTCGATTCCGACCCATAGCGACCCTGTATAGGGTTTCCGAGGGTGTAAATCTTAGTTGGGATTAAATAGGGTGTGATGCTTTAGGGAAAAGTTTACCTTTTACCGTATAATATATTGGAAAGTCCATTGTACTTCTATAAATTTTGTAGCATAACTAAAAATGTCACTCATTTAGTTGATAACAGTTTCTTATTTCTTTGACTCACATGCGATCAATTGTACAGGCAGTAAAAACCCTGATATCAAATGAAAAATCAAAAGTATTTTTTTTTGCTGTAGTACTTTTTCCCATCTGGGCATCTAAGTGCTGGTACTATTCTTGCACAGTGCTGACATATGATTATGCTTTTGAAACCTAAGAAGCTAACTGGTGGTTCACTTGAAGACACAGGTGTTAGGCTTTATTCTTTTTGATATTTGAAAAATGAAAATAGTTTAAATTCTCCAGAGGACACTTGATTATGAGAAATGAGAACCTTCAATTTTGTTGCAAATTCTGCTATTTTGATCATCTTTATGGATGCTATCAGAGATTATTTTTACTTTCTAACCTGGGGCCATTGGGCCACTTGAGTCAAAAGTTATCTATTTTTCTAGCCTAATCCTCTTCAAAGGAAAAAAAAATCCCATAATTTAACACTAATCTCCAGTATTCAATGATAATACTAGTGGCTTCTATGCATTCTCACAGATGCAGGCTTTTAGAGGCTACAAACCCTTTTTTCTATTTCAGTCAGTTAGCTAAATGCCTAGCAGGCTTTTTGTTAAACCACACTGCTACAGGAGTGAGAATTAAGGCCGGCTTCCCTGTTGTCAGCTAGTCTCACGCATTTATTTCACACTGAAAATTTGTCACTCCTTTTAAATTTATTTAATGTTTTATATCATTCTCTGTTTCTGTAGTAAGAGATTTATTTTCATCTTGAAATATTCTAAAGTAGAAGGAATGCATCATTTTGAATTAAGAGTTTTTGTAATAGCTCCCAAATGTTATTTAATGGAATAAAATATTTTTTAAAATGCACAGTAGGCCTAACCCTATCAATATATATGAAACAAAAGGTAAGATTTCCATGATATTTATCCCCCTAAAGTTTATTTATTGATCTAGTGAGGATATGAGCAATAACAACAACAACAAAAAATTTCAACTTTAGATTTTTTATTTTTATTATTTTTAAAGAAATTATTGAAGAGGTGGAGCCAGTCTTCCAAGATACAATAACTTCTCAGTGGGAGAGCTTTAATGCTTATGTTCCTAGATGCCACTGCAAGCTGGATAAAGAGGAAATATACCCTGCTCTTGTTCTGATGGCTCCACATTCTGTATTCAGAATAACTAGGAGAATGGTAAAAACTATTTTGTTCTCATCCATTCTCAGATATCAGATTATGTTTTAGGGTGCCAGTCATCCAAGAAAATAAAATATTTCTTCAGTTTTATATTCTTATCCTATTTGATTTTATTATAGAAAAAATTAATTTTCTTCTTACCCTACCCAAAGCAGTTGATCTACAAGGTATATAAGTCATCTGCTTTTGTGTAACAAATTACCACAAATTTAGAAGCTCAGAATAACATAGATTTATTTTCTCACAGGTTCTGTGGGTCAGAAATATAGCTGGGCACTCCTCTGCTCAGCATTCCAGTTTTCTTAGATTCATATTTCATATGAATGTGCAGACTTCATCTTTCATACTTCAGACATGTTATCAGGAGGGGCCAGTCATTGGAGAAGGATATCATGTTTGGTAAAGTGAGGGTTC
>NW_006408934.1:1065897-1068378 GCF_000296735.1 Chrysochloris asiatica | reverse complement strand
CCGACTCAATGGCACCTAACAACAACAACAACAACAACTACTTAGTATTATGCAAGACTGCCCATCAGGTGTTGCCCAGGGTTGAGTTCTCATTATAAGACTCAAATGGGGAAGAATTTTCCCCCAAGGTTATGTATTCAGTTGCTATACTGAGGACTTTTATCATGGATCAAATTGTGTTCTCCCAAAATATGTGTAAACTTGTCTAGGCTATGATTCCTAGTATTGTGTAATAAGCCTCCATTTTATAGAGTGTGGTTAATGAGGCAAAACTATTGTTGTCAGTTCAAACTGATGGAAACCATATGCATAACAGAAGGAAACACTGCTTGGTCCTAAACCATCATCACAATTGTTGTTAGGTTTAAGTCCATTGTTGCAGCTATTGTTGCAACAAATATTTTGTTGCAAAATGTTGCAACAAATATTTGCAACAATTGTTGAAATCGATCTCATTGGGGAACTGCCTTTTCTTTGAAGACTCTCTACCAAGCATGATGTCCTTTTCAAGGGACTTGTCCTCCTAATGACATATCCAAAGTACATGAGACAAAGTCTTGTCATCTTTGATTCTAAGGCAGGTTTGTTGTTTTTGTTGTTGTTAGGTGCTGTTGAGTAACCTCTAACTCATAGCGACCCTATGCATAACAGAACGAAACACTGCCCAATACTGCACCATCATCCTAATTGTTAAGTTTGAGCCCATTGTTGTTGCCACTGTGCGAATCCATTTCCTTGGGGATCTTCCTCTTGTTGGCTGATTCTTCACCATGCCAAACATGATGTCTTTCTTCATCCTGGCATCTAAAGAACATGTTGGCTGTACTTCCTCCAAAACAGATTTGTTTATTCTTCTGGTACTCTGTGGTATTTTAATATTCTTCTCCACTACCATAACTTTAATGCATTTATTTTTCTATGGTTTTCCTTATTCATTGTCCAACTTTCACACACATATGAGGTTTTTGAAGATACTATCACTTGAGTCAGGCACACCTCAATCCTCAAACTGACACCTTTGCTCTTGAACACTTTAAAGAAGTCTTTTTTAGCAGATTTGCCTAATGCACTATGTCATTTGATTTCTTGATTGCTGCTTCCTTGAGGGTTTATAGTCGATCCAAGCAAACTGAAATATTTAACTTCAATCTTTTCTCCATTTATCATGATGTTTTTTATTGCTCCAGTGGTGATAACTTTTGATTTCTTTACACTGAGGTATGACCCATACTGAAAACTGTGCTCTTTAATCTTCATCACTATTTTAAGTCTTCTGCTTTCAGCAAGCAAAGTTGTGCCATCTGTATATCAGAGATTGTTACTGAGTTTTCTTCCAATCCTGATGCCATGTTCTTTTTGATATAATCCAATCTATAGGATTATTTGGTCAGCATACAGACTGATTGAATATGGTGAAAGGTGGTACACACCTTTCCTGATGTAAAACCATTATGTTCTGTTATGTTAGATTGACAACCTCTTGGTCTATGTATAGGTTCCTCGTGAACACACTTAAGCCTTCTGGAATGCCCATTCCTCCCAATGTTACCCTAGATTGTCAAAATCCATACAGTTGAAAGCCTTTGCATAGCCAATAAAGCACTGATAAACATCCTTCTAGTATTCTCTGCTTTCTGCCAAGATACATCGATGCCAGCAATGATATTCCTTGTTCCACGTCATCATCTGAATCTGGCTTGAACCTCTGGTAGGTAGTTCCCTGTCCATGCACTGTTGCAGCCATTTAAGTACTTTTGGTGATAATAATAATATTTCAATATACAATAATCTGGTGCTATTAGTGTTTCACTGCTATTCATAAGTTTTCAGTGGCTAAATATTCAAACATAATGTTCTCTTTCTTCCTAATTAGTGTTAGTTTGGAAGCTCAGCTGAAATCTGTCTACCATGGGAGGTCCAGCTGATATTTAAAATATTGGTGGCATAGCTTCCAGACTCACAACTGCCACAGAAGAAGAAACTGACAGAGGAGCCCTGGAAGATTATGTTAAAGAGGATTAGGTTATGTTTATTATGCTAATTAATTAGGATTATGGTAGGGGGAATCACCCTTATTTAATTTACCACCTTTAGTCAGGCCATTTGTTGTTGTTAAGTACCATCAAGTCAGTACTAACTCATAGTGACCCTATACAAAACAGAATGAAACACTGCTCCATCCTGGGCTGATCTCAAAATCGATGCTATGTTTGAGCCCTTCATTGCTGCCACTGTGTCATGTTGCAAGCCAACCTCCTTCACACGGGCACACTGCTTTTCTCAGTCCATGGGCCTATAGTCTTCTGCTTCTCTATCTTTTTATGCCATTGCCTCTGACACCATCTCTGTTGTTGCCACTATTCTGATTAGGATCCTTCGCTTCTCTTATGCTCTTCCCTTTTGATGGTCCTAGGATCCTCTCTTCCTGAAATGACAGATTAGTTGCTCCTCCTTTTTAGTTATATCTCTTCTACATTTACA
>NW_006408934.1:1063104-1064862 GCF_000296735.1 Chrysochloris asiatica | reverse complement strand
GATTATTTGCACAGCATACAGGTTGAATAAGTATCGTGAAAGAATACAACCTTGTCGCACACTTTCTTAATTTTAAACCACTGAGGATTCCCATGTTCTGTTCGAACAACTGCCTCTTGGTCAAGATACAGATTCCTCATGAGCACAATTAAGTTGTCCATAGCTTATCATGATCCACACAATTGAAAGCCTTTTCATAATCCATAAAGCACGTATTCTCTGATATTCTCTGCTTTCAGCCAAGATCTATTGGACATCAGCAATGATATCCCTCATTTCACAGCCTCTTCTGAATCTGGTTGAACTTCTGGAAGGTCTCTGTCAATGTATGATTGCAGCGATTTCTGTATTACCTTTAGTAAAACTTTACTCGCAAGGAGATATCAAAGAGATTGTCCGATTATTTCCGCATTCTGTTGGGCCAATTTTCTTAGTAATGGGCACAAATGTGGATCTCTTCCAATCAGTCAGCCAGATAGTTGTCTTCCAAATTTCTTGGCAGAGATGAGTGAGTGCCTGCTGTGCTGCCTCACTTTCTTGAAAGATTTCAATTTTTATTCTAGCAATACCTGGTGCCTTGTTCTTTGCCAGTTCCTTCAATTCACCTTGGACTTCATCCTATAGTATCATTGGCTCTTGATCATATGTTACCTCTTGAAATGGTTGAATATTAACCATTTCCTTTTGGTACAGTGACTCTGTGTATTCCTTCCATATTCTCTTGATGCTTTCTGCATCATTCAATAATTTGCTCAGAGAATCTTTCAATAATGAAATTTGAGTCTTGAATTTTTTTTCAGTTCCCCCAGCCTGAGAAATGCTGAGCTTCTTCTTCCTTTTTGGTTTTCTAATTCCAGATTTTTGCACATTTTGTTGTCATATTTGGCTTTATCTTCTCGAGCTGATCTTTGAAATTTTTTGTTCAGCTCTTGGACCTCCTCATTTCTTCCATTTGCTTTAGCATCTCTGCACTGGACAGCAAGTTTCAGTGTCTCTCTGACATCCATTTTGACCTTTTCCTTCTTTTTTTTCTTCTTAATGACTTTTTGCTTTCTTCATGTATGATGTTCTTGATGTCACCCCACAACTCTTCTGGACTTGGGTCTTTAGTGTTTAATGTTTCAAATTTGTTCTTCAGATGATCTCTAAATTCAGGTGGGATATATTCAAGGTCATATTTTGGCTCACGTGGATTTATTTTCATTTTCTTCAGCTTCAGTTTGAATTTGCATATGAGTAAATGATGGTCTGTTCCACAGTCTGCCCCTGGCCTTGTCTTCACTGATGATATGGAGATTTTCTGTCATCTCTTTCCACAGATGAAGTCAATTTGATTTCTATGTATTCCATCTGGTGAGGTCCATGTGTATAGTCATCTCTATTGCTGTCTAAAGAAGGTATTTGAAATGAACAAATCATTGATTTTGCGGAATTGTATCATGCATTCTCCAGCATCATTTCTATCACCAAGGCCATATTTTCCAACTACTGAACCTCCCTCTTTGCTCCCAACCTTTGCATTCCAATCACCAGTAATGATTAATATATCTTCACTGCATGTTTGATCAAGTTCAATTTGAAGAAGTTATTAGAATTCTTCTATTTCATCCTTCGAATATTTAGTCACTAAAACTCTATATAGAGCAGTGGAACATTGTCTGATAGCACCAGTATATTTTCTGGTATAGAAATGAGCCCCTTGGGATGGAAAACACTCAAAATGCAACTGGGAAGAGCTGAGGCCTCCTTAAAGTAGAG
>NW_006408934.1:997678-1041065 GCF_000296735.1 Chrysochloris asiatica | reverse complement strand
AAAACAACAATGAGATATCATCTCACACAAGCAATAATAGCAAAGATAAAAAAGCAGAGGACAATAAGTGCTGGCAAGGATGTGGAGAAACTGGGATGCTCCTGCATTGCTGTGGGATTGCAAAATGTTCCAGAATATATATATATTCTCTGATCACCAGGATGTATGGGATGAAAGGAGAGGAAAGAGGGAGGAAAAGATAGAGCACAGGGTAAAGAATGGACACAGGTTTGCTTGGGTGTGGGGGAAAGGTGAGCGGTACACAAAAAGGGGGAGGGGCATGGAAGAACAAGGCTGATGGGAGAACAGTTAGGCAGGTTCATGTGTGCTAATGGGACAGAAGTAAATGATGATGTACGCACAACCTTGGAGCAACAGGGCTCTGGAATACAGGGATTGAGGCAAGGTTTGAAGGGGTAAAAGAGGGGAATAATGTTAAGATGCTTGACTATCTTTTGAATCTTAGTTTCCCTTGCCTACCATTGTAAAATAGACACTTTGAGGTGTGGAGAAAAGAATAGACAGAATCATCACTACAGAAAGCTTGCAAATCGTCTTCAGCTTATAACTGATTGGAATACCTTAGAGGGGGCTAGAAGTTGCCCAGTGAAAGAGGCTCCATTGGAGACTTTACACTGCACAAGACCATAGGTGGAATCCAGAAACCTATCCAGAACTGACTGAGGTAGGACATTTCCACTGGAAAGTAGAGTAGACCAACCTGGAGTGGCTAGAAGAACCGAAGATACTTCATGAAGCAAAGACCTGCAGGAAAATTCTGAAACAATAACGGCAGTCTGACTGATTTCTAAAAGAACAAGTAAGCTGTTTGCCCGAGAACCATCAAGGCAAGTGGTTAGGATCCCTCAGAGCAAACCACCTTCTAAGACTGAGACTCAAGTGGAATACATGATCAGGCATGTGCTCTAGATGGTGACCACATTGATCACCAATAAGGGAAGAGGGGGGAGAAAGAGCAACGAAGTTGCGAGCTAAGCCCGGCCACATTCAGTAGACCCCCGTGAACCTAGGTGGAGACCTGGATGACCAACAGTATGCAAGACCCGGGGACTCCTGGACCCAGAGGCAGTGACATGGCCACAGAGGACTAGAGTAGAGAGTGAAGCATCCAGCTGATATGAAGTGAGGGGAGAGACACAAGAAAACCCATACTTGCAGATAGTACCCACTTGACCTGGCTTCAATGGTTAAATGATTAGAACTTGATTAGAAGAAGAAAGAAGGGGAGGGGAAGAGTAACATGCTACAATTTATTGAAATTTACCTATACTTATGGATGTAGAATCTCAAAAAAGGGAACAAATCTTTACAGCAATGATCATTTCCACCCCTTGGTACACAGGGTTGACAGGGATGGGCAACATAGACATTGGCTATGCAAAATGGAGGGGCCTATAAAGGCAAGTTTGACTGGCTTACAAGCTTTCAAGAGGGAGCCTAGTTCCAGATGGGGTGGGGGAAGGTAGAATCACCACTGATTGGTTTCCAATACATTGGGACTGGTTTGGTGAAAGGAAATGGGGATAAGACTCTTGTGGTACAATAGTGAATAATTGCCATCAGGTCTGACTGTGAGGCTAGGAAATACAGAGATAGATGCTTTTTGATAAAAGGGGGAGAATGATTGATTTTGCAGCCCAGGAGCAGAGGTCCCTGGGACCATCAACTGAGAAGAAAGGAGAGCAGGACCCTACCCTGAGAGGCAGTGAATGCCAGGGATGGAGACAGAGAAGATGATGTGGAGAGACGGAGCCGCTGGGGACACTGGACTCAATGCAGAAGGGCTGTGTGCTGGCAGCTGGGTGGGAGGAGGGTGGGCAGGCCTGTTTGGTGTACCCTTAGGGGTTATATGATGATGCATGGAGGAGACTATAGTCATTGCAATGAAATGAAATACGATAGGATGAGTGTACAGCTGGTGTTCTCCCATGTAAACCTCACAATAAAAATGAAAATAAATAAATCTTTCAAGAAAGTGAGGCCGCACTGGAGGCACTCACTCATCTCTGCCAAGAAATTTGGAAGACAACTATCTGGCCAACTGCTTGGAAGAGATCCGTATTTGTGCCCATTCCAAAGAGAGGTGACCCAATGGAATGCGGAAATCATAGGACAATCTCTTTTATATCCCATGCGATTAAAATTTTACTAAAGGTAATACAGAAATAGCTGCAAACATACATTGACAGAGAACTTCCAAAAGTTCAAGCAGGTTTCAGAAGAGCCTGTGGAACGACGGATATCATTGCTGATGTCCGATGGATCTTGGCTGAAAGCAGAGACTATCAGAAAGATGTTTACCTGTGCTTCATTGACTACGCAAAGGGGACACGGAATGGTTTAAAATTAAGAAATGTGTGTGCCAGGGCTGTATTCTTTCATAATACTTATTCAATCTGTATGCTGAACAAATAATTAGAGAAGCTGAATTATATGAAGAAGAACGTGGCATCAGGATTGCAAGAAGACTCATTAACAACTTGCGATAGGCAGATGTTACAACCTTGCTTGATGAAAGTGAAGAGGACTTAAAATATGTACTGATGAAGATTGAAGATCTCAACCTTTAGTATCGGTTGCACCTCAATGTAAAGAAAACAAAAATCCTCACCACTGGGCCAAAAGATAACATCAAGATAAAGGGAGAAAAGACTGAATTTGTCAAAGAATTCACATTACTTAAATCTGTCATAAATGCTTGTGGAAACCGCATTCACAAAATCATACAACGTATTCTATAAGGCACATCTGCTGCACAAGACCTCTTTAAAGTGTTGAAGAGCAAAGATGTCAGTTTGAGGACTAAGGTGCACCTGACCCAGACCATGGTATTTTCAATAGACTCATATGCATATGAAAGTTAGACAATGAACAAGGAAGACCATAGAAGAACTGATGCATTTGAGTTATGATGTTGGAGGAGAATTTGCAAAACACCATGGACTTCCAGAAGAACAAACAAATCTGTGTTGGAAAAAGTACAACCAGAATCCTCCTTAGTAGACAGGTGGCTAGACTCATATTTAGGACATATTATGAGGAAAGATCAGTCACTGGAGAAGGGCACCTTGCATGATAAAGAGGAGTGTCAGTGAAAAAGAGGTACCCCAACAAGATGGATTGACATAGTGGCAGCAGCAATAGGCTCAAGCATAGTAACAACTGTGAGTTTGACTCAGTGTTTCATTCTGTTGTGTATAGGGTCTCTATGAATCTGTACTGACTCGACACCACCTAACAACAGCAACAAAGCCACCTGAATTGGAGTCCTGGGGGCACAGTTGTGAAGTATTCAGCTTCTAACTGAATGGTCACCTTTCCACTGGAGAAAGATGTGATCGTCTGCTTCGCTAAAGTTCTACAGCCTTAGAAACCAAATAGCCAGTTCTACTCTGTCATATAGGATCATGATGAGTTAGAATTGACATGATGACCATGGGTTTAGTATGCTTTTGCTAGCCATCAACTAATGAAAGACTTTTTACTTGAAAAGATAAAATCTCTATGAAAATATTGATGTCCTATGGTTTCAGATTTACAATACTTAAAATGTTTGGTTTCTTCAAAAAATAAAAAAGTTGTTCTAGTAAGCCAAGTCCCCATTTCCATTTTAAAAAACAAAATGGTGGATTAATCTATGTAATTAAGGGCTTTGCACACCTCTTCTGGAAATGTACAGAGTTTTTATTTTTGTATTTGATTTTCAATCAAATGTGCAACAATTTACTGCTTTGAAGAGAGGTAACTGAATTTAAAGTTTTCAGTAGCATATAAGCAATTTTCTGAACTTTAGTCAAGCAAACACTGGCATTTTCTGTTGTTCAACTTGGCTCTGTTGACATTATTATTACCATCATTATATCTCCAATATAATAGTTTTCGGTTTCTGAAAGAATTTAATTGGTTTTAAAAAAAATCCAGTCTTTTCCTAAGAACCATTTTTCCTGTTTTGTTCTTTGTCTCAGAGAATCAGAATGGAAGTCGAAATCAGAATGTTCATAGATGTTTTGAGGGGCCTGTGGAGTGTAGATGCCCTCTTTATCCTTTTCATTAGTCTTATCATTACTTACCACAAAGACAAATGAGGAAGTTATGGGAAGCAGAACTGAATTCCTATAGTTCCTTATATAAAATAAGAGAAGCAAAATTGCCTGCTTAGTAATCATCTTGTTTGTGGCATTTGTGATTTATTGTTGTTCTTAAGTGCCATCAAGTTATTCTGAGGCATAGCAACCCTGTGCAGGGTTTCCAAGGATCAGCTGGTGGGTTTAAACTGCCAACCATGTGGTTAGTTGTCCAGTGCTTATCCTACAGTGCAACATCAGGGCTGATATGTTCTAACAAAATTTTAAAAATAAATAATTTGAATAAAATTTTTGGTGGTTGCATTTATTTTTATTGGACTTTTACATGTGTACACAATGTGGGTGTAATGTACAAAGTGTGGGTTTCTGCTTCCAACATAAAATGAGTATTTGATGTGCTGCTTTGGTCATGGGTCACCTATATACAGATTATTCTGACTGTTTTCCTAACTGTGCCCAAAGGATATTACTCTTATCCATTTCCCCATGAATAAACAAATGTTAGAAATGAGTTGTTTTTGTGTTTTTTTTTTTGTCTTCTTTCAGTTAATTTTAACTTCATTATTAAGATGAATTGTAATGATGTTTAAAACCCCAGAGGCAAACTGGCTTCATTTGATTTCTTCGGGTAGATGGAAAAAACAAGAAACAGAAAAACTGTTAGCAGTTCCAATCTTCTGTGAAATGTGCCCTGTGCTTTGTGCTTACATTTTTAATGTGCCTTTCAAACTAGAATTGATTTAGTTCTTTCTTTTAGAATATAAAATAATAAATATTTTATAAGGGAATGGAAATATATATATATATACATATATATATTTTTTGTTCTTTTCTTTTCTTTAGGGTATAAGCAAGTCAAAGAGTAAAAGTAATCTCACCATACTAACTAGTTAAAGGCAAAACAATACCATTTTTAATTAGCTTGAGCTTTAAAAAACATTTTTGCTCCAGATGCAACTTGTTTGGCATGTGATTTTTGAGAAAAAGAATTTTGTCCTGGCATTTTGTACATAGAGTCTGTCCCCTGCTTAGGCCTTCTGGCCTTCCAAACAAAGAAATGAGACGCAAATAGTAACTACGATAGGAATTCACTCAGAGGAAAACGTATTGCAGATGGCTTATGATTTCTGGTAGAACTTCAGGCACTCCCATGAAAAAATGACACATTTTCAAGAACTATGTGGTTATTTTTTATAAATAAATCTTATTTTGCTCAAAGAATGTGGCCATTTTTGCCAATCTGCCTATTCAGGCCTTGGGAACATAATCAATTGGGTATTAGTGACTTTATTTCATAGAACCTGATTTCCTCCAATCATTTATGTAACAGATGTGGACTAAGAACTTTTTTATGTGTCCTTTACTGTTGGAGATACACAGGTGAATTAAAATTATACCCTGCCCTCAAGGAACTTTAAGTCTAATGGGAGAAACTGACCAATTCTTAACTTAACCCATTGCCACTGAGTCGATTCCAACTCATAGTGACCTTGTATAGGGTTTCTGAGCCTGTAAATCTTTACAGAAGCAGTAAGCCTCATGTTTTTCTTATGGAGTAGCTGGTCAGTTTACACTCCTGACCTTGTGGTTAGAAGTCCAGTGCTTATCCTACAGCACCACCAAAGCTCCTCATAATGGGAGAGACTGCCTAGTACCTAAGAAATTTTAATAGAAGGCAAAGAAAGCACCTTCAGGAAGAATATAAAAATATTTCAAGGCCTCTTGGGAGGCGGACTTAAAGACCATTTTTATCTTCGCAGATGGTAGTGAGTACTGAATGGGGCAACTTTTTGCTTGTATATTATTTCTCTGAGAAAAAGTTAACCTCACTAAATTTCATGACCAGAGGCATTTGCAATTGCGGATTCCTTTATCTTTTCTCCTTCATTAGAGCTATGTCTTCTGTGGACTAAAGTGCCCCTCTTCCAACTGGTTTGTAAAAGTACTAAGCCTCCCTTGCCAGTCAAATTATTAGAAAAATTTTCTCGCTAGATAAATGGACATGGTTCCAAGTCTAATAAGAATGAAAAAAAGTGTTCAAAGCTGAGATAATTTTACTGCTACAGAAAGATTGATTTTCTACAATATCCTGATAACATTTAAAATACTTCTTTTAAAATCCAGCTAACATTTCAGGTTTGAGACTGATCATGATGAAGGAATGTTTTCATGGGTATTCCTCCTTTTCTAACCATCTTTAACCAATGTTCTTGATTGGGATGTAATTCATGTTTTTTCAGAAAATGTAACATCTTGGTGGTATCAGTTTTTACTATGTTAAAAAAATAAAAGTACAACTCATGCCTAAACAAACAAATAATTATATTTTATAATGACTCTGTAGGCTGGCTGGATGCTACAGTTTGTAACAAATTAATTGACACTGTAGTATAAGCACCGGATTGCTAAGTGTAAGGTCAGCAGTTCAAATCCACAAGTCATTCCTTGGAAATCCTATGCAAGGTCAGTATGAGTTGTAACTGACTTGATGGCACTTAACAACAACAACAAGACAATCTTATTAATATGCTTGTGCATTTGCTGTGATGATTGAGAACTCTTCATGTTGCTCCTCATATTTGGTGGCAATAGCAAGCAAAAGAGGGCAAGCCCTAATGTATACTGTTGAAACCTCTGCTTATGAAATATTGGTTAATATCTCATTGGCTAAAGCAAGACAGAAGACCAAGCTCATATTCAAGACCTGGACTGAAGCAATGCGCCTTATGATGGGAGTGGGGTGAAGTCATGTTGCAGTGTGGCATACTAACGTTGAACAAATATGAGTCCATTACAACAAATTTTGCTACATCAATTTATGCTTCAGTGGTCATCCTTTGCTGTTGTTGTTGTTAGGTGCTGTTGAGGTGGTTCTGATCCATAGTGACCCTATGTACAACAGATGAAACACAATTGTGCTATGCTTGATCCCAGTGTCTCCACCACTATGCTAATTCATGTCATTGGAGGTCTCCCTCTTTTTTCGCTGTCCCTCCACTTTACCCAGAATGATATTCTTCTCTAGGGGCTGGTCTCTCCTGATAATATGTCCAAGGTATAAAAGACCATGTCTGGCCGTCATGGCTTCTAAGGAGCATTCTGATTGTACTTCTTGAAACACAGATATGTTTGATTTTCTGGCAGTCTATAGTAACTTTAAAATTCTTCTCCAACACCATAACTCAAATGCACTCACTCTTCTACAGTTTTCCTTATTCATTGTCCAACTTTCACATGCACATGAGGCTATTGACAATACCAAGGCTTGGTCAGGTTTACTTTAGTCCTCAAACTGACATTTTTGCTCTTCAACACTTTAAAGAGGTCTTGTGCAGCAGATTTGCCTAATTCAAAATATCATTCAATTTCATGATTACTTCTTCTATGAGTGTTGATAGTGGATCCAAATGAAATGAAGTCTTTGACAATTTCAATATTTCTCCATTTACCATGTTATTATTTATTGGTCCAGTGGTAAGGATTTTCATTTTCATTACATTGAGGTGCAACCCATATCAAAGGCTGTGGTCTTTGATTTTAATCAGTAAGAATTGTAAGCCCTCTTCACCATCAGAAAGCAAGGTTGTATCATCTGCATATCACAGGTTGTTAAAGAGTCTTCCTCCAAACCTGATGCCATGTTTTTCTTCATATAATCCAGCTTCTCGAATTATTTCTCAGTATGCAGATTGAATAAGTATGATAAAAGAATACAACCCTGTTGCACACTTTATTGGAGATAAATGCACAAGAGGAATGTATTTGGAATAGATAGTCTGTAGTTTTTGTTGCATGCCATCATGTCATTTTTTATCCATAGCAACCCATGTGACAGAGTAGAATTTCTCCAAGGAATTTTTCAGGTGATAATCTTAATGAATGGTTAGCAAGGTTGGTTTGAACTACAAAGTTGGTGGTGTAAAGACACCAGCCACTCCTCAGAAACCTTGTACAGAGTGGCTTGAGTTGGATTTGATTCGACATCACTTAACAACAACAACATAATCTTAATGAAAGCAGATGACCAGGTCTTTCTCTAACTGAGCTGCTGGATGGATTTGTACAGCTAGCAGCAGTCAAATATTTAGCAGTTTTTGCATCCAGGACTCAGATATATTATGCTGTTGTTAAATGTTGTCAAATAGGTTCTGACTCAGTGATACTCTATAGGGTTTTTGAGGAGTGAATGGGGAGTGTGAACTGTTGATCTTGCAGTTAGCAGTTCAGTGCTTATCTTGAAGCACCACAACAGGATTCCTATTGTTCTTGTTTATCATTGAGATGGTTCTGACACACAGAGACCATGTATAGGGTTTCCAAGGAGCAACTGATAGGTTTGAATCTCCAAGCTCACAGTTAGCAGTCCAGTGATTATTCTACAGCACAAAAGTAAGACTCCATATATACAGTCACAGTCCCTAAAAAGCATATGTGTACTTCCTTGAATCCTCCCTTTATTGCAAGGTTTATGATCGTGGAAACGGCACTGGACTAGATGTTGATGGAGGTCCTTGTGTTCAAGAGAGAGCCTCCAAAAGTAGAGTATACCTGTCCAAGAGCAAGAAATCTGTTTCATCTCTCTGCACAGGGCTATCTAACTCACACTAATGACTCGCTGAGTGAGTGGAATTGACTAAATTTTATGGTTTAATTGGTGTTCAATGATTTTTTTAAGCCTTCAAATTTTATATTCATTGAGAGAGCTCATTTAGACTTACTTAGATTTGAATTTGTATCATCATTTTTTCCCTCAAGGTAAACATTAGTCTTTTTAATAAATGGTACTAGGGCAACTGGATTTCCCCATACATAAAATTAAATAATATCCATACCTCACACTATACATAAAAATGAATGAAAATGGATTAAGAATCTGAATGTGAGCATTAAAGTCATAAAACTCTTAGAAGAAAATACAGGCATCTTGCTTCTGGATCTCATTTTTAAAAAACGGAACTAACAGGGCATAAAAAATAGAAGCAAAAAAAGACAAATGATAAATAGACTTCATCAAAATAAAAACTTTGTGTCAACCAGTATATAGAAAGATTGTGAGTTTGTTGCAGGATCAGGCAGTGTTTTGTTCTGCTGTTCATAGGGTTGTTTATGAGTCAGTACCAACTCAATGGCACATAACAACAACAATATAGAAAGAACTTCTATATGGTTTAATAATGAAAAGACAAGCAAACTCAATAAAAATGGGCCAAAGACTTGATAAACATTTCACCAAAGAAGACATACAAATGGCCAAAAAATCCACAAAAAGATGATTGATATAATTTACCATTGTTGTTGGTTGTCAAGTTGGTTCCTTCTCAGAGTGAACCTGTATAGGATTTCCAAAGCTGTAAATCTTTGTTTCTTTTCTTTTCCTTTCTTTTCTTTTCTTCCTTCCTTCCTTACCTACCTATCTACCTACCTATCTACCTCCCTCCCTCCTTCCTTCCTTCCTTCCTTCCTTCCTTCCTTCCTTCCTTCGTTCCTTCTACCTCCCTCCCTTCTTCCTTCCTTCCTTCCTTCCTTCCTTCCTTCCTTTCTTCCTTTTTTTCTTTCCTCTAAAACTTTTATTGCACATTGAGTAATAGTTTACATGGGATAACATCAGTTTTGCACTCATGTCATATTTTGTGTCACTGCAATGATTACAATCCCCTTCATGCATCACAATTCAACAGTATTTACTTTTATTCCCTCTGTTAGTTATTTTTTTGATATAAACAAAACTCTCCAGAATATATAATCATTTTAAAAACCCAAGGACATATTCAGGAAGCCTGCCTACTTGCTTCCAGCACACTACCTTTCTCTTTCCACGAGTCTAGAGTCCTCAGAGGCTCTATTTCTTGATGTCATCATCTTTGCCTCCATCTCTGGTGTCACTGATTATCTGTATAGGATCCCACATTCCACTCATGCTCTTCTTTCTTGATGGTACTAGGGTCCTCTGTTCCTGGTCTGTAAGATTAACTACTCCCCCTTTTATGTTACAAAACTTCTACCTTTACAGTTGTGACAATCGCAATAAGTCATGATCATAATTCCTCACTACTGAATCATAATAATCGTATCCCTATCTCCTTTCTCCAGACCCATCTAGACAAGATGGAAACTATTCAGTGGGATTCTACTTTCCTCCACACTCTAAAACTCAACTCCCTCTTAAAAACTTATAAGCCAGCCACTTTGTGCCTTTGTTGTTGTTGTATCGTCAACTGCCGTAGAGTCGATTCCAACCCATAGCGACCTTGTATAGGGTTTCCAAGGAGCAGCTGGTGAGCTTGAACCACCAACCTTGCAGTTCAAACAGCTTTGCAGTCTGGCTCATTAACCCACAGTGCCACACCAGGACTCCTTTGTGCCTTTACACCCCCCTTATTTTAGGTAGCCTATCCCTATCAATCCCGTGTACAGAGGGGATATGTTTGATATTTGATGTGAAGACTCCTTCCCTCTCATTTGGTATTTTGAGCTACTACAACCATAAGTATAGGTCAAGGTCATCAAATAGTAGCAATTTACATTTGTTTCCTTTATCAAATTTCTTTATCTTCCTCTATTTGAGTTCTGATCATCAACCCATGGAAGTTAGGTCAAATGGGTACTAACTTCAAGTTAGGGCATTCATGTTCATCTCCCCTCACTTTGTATGAGGTAGAGGCTTCACTCTCAGCTCTAGCCCTCTGTGGCTAGCTCCTTGTCCATGGTCTTAGTAGTCATCAGGTCTCACAACGCTTCAGACCAACCAGCCCTTCCTCTTCTCTCTCTCATCTCCAGGTCAATGGGAGTCTACAAAAAAATGGTCAAACCCAGCCCATATCTTCATTGTTGCCTTTCCCCCTCTTCTACTCACTAGTAAACCAAAATGGTTGCCAGCAAGCTTACATGCTTATATGAGTGATTTTCCTAAATTCTTGCAGAATGTCACAATAGTGTCTGACTCTAAAGTCTAAGATGTATGAACATCTCCAAGAAAACAGTCTTAGAATAAAAATAAATTTTAGGTTACTATGTGGAATGGTTAAAATATGCCTTAGATGTTTTTTAACTTCCCTCTTACATCTAATCTTTCCTCCTCTATGCTTCCATCCCCTCACCCCCACACAGTTACCCTTAGGCAAGCTGTCTTTCTAAATTATTAAAGCCAATTCTAAGGCAAGGACCAGATATCTACTTTTGAAAGACATTTTATTAAATATTCTGATTATTAAGAAATGAACTGTTGATGTTTTAGTAAAGAAATTTCAGTTGCCAGGGAAGAGGGTAGAGGAGGCATTTTTTATTGTTTATTTTCTTTTTGTTTTTAAAAATTGTGTGAGGAAAAGGAGGAAAGAACATATCCAAGGTGTCTGAAGAAGACATAATAAAACATATCAGGTTGTGTGTAAGGTGTATTCTTGATGAAGTATGGCAAGGGATTCTATTGGAAACATTTTCATGCTCTGATAAGTCATATGTTTATTAGTAGAAGAGGATCTAGTTTTGAGTTAGCTTCAGTTGAGGGAATTTTGGGTTTAATTTTCTCAAAATTAGAAGAAATGTTTCAAGAGTACTGTCTTCTCGTAGTAGAAGTTGACAACCCTTTGAGTTTTATTGCTCTTTGTTGCAAGTCTGCTTTAAAAACCATTTCTGAAAAGTAACTAGCCACCTCACAAAAGCTTTATGGTTCTAATTACACATCGCCTGTTTTCTTAGAAATTCTGTTTTTTGGCCATTCCTACTTGGAACATATTAGGTAATAAACAGTTTTCTGTTTACTACATGACAAGCTATGTGAAGTATGAGTATTCCAGAACATTTAATTGTGCTCATGAGGAACCTGTACATAGACTAAGAGGTGGTTGTTCAAACAGAGCAAGGGGACACTGAATGGTTTAAAATTAGAAAAGGTATGCAACAGGGTTGTATTCTTTCATAATACTTATTCAGTCTGTATGCTGAGCAATTAATCTGATTAGCTAGATTGATTATGTGAAGAAAAATGTGGCATCAGGATTAGAGGAAGACTCATTAACAGCCTGTGATGATACAACCTTTCTTGTTGAATGTGAAGAGGACTTAAAATACTTACTGATGAATATGAAACACCACAGCCTTTGGTATGCATTGCATCTCAATGTAAAGAAACAAAAATGCTCACCACTGGACCAATAAACAATATCCATATAAATGGAGAAAAGATTGAAATTTTCAAAGACTTCATTGTGCTAGCTTCAACCAACAACACTTGTGTAAGCAACAGTCAATAAATCAAATGATGTATTGCATTAGGCAAATCTGCTGCATAAGACATCTTTATAGTGTTGAAGAGCAAAGATTTGAGTTTCAGGACTAAAGTGTGCCTGACCCAAGCCATGGTATTTCCAATAACCTCATATGCATACGAAAGCTGGACAGTGAATAAGGAAGACTGTGGAAGAATTGATGCATTTGACTTATGGTGTTGAATGGGAATATTAAAAGCACCATGGTCTGCCAAAAGAACAAATATCTATGTTGGAAGAAGTACACCTAGACTGCTCCTTGGAAGCCAGATGGCCAGACTTCTTCTCTCGTACTTCAGAAATATTAGCAGGAGGGACAAGTCAATCGAGAATGTTATAATGTTTCATAAAGTGAGGGTTGGAAAAAAAGAGGAAGACCTCCAATAAGATAGATCAGCACAGTGGTGGCAATGATAGGCTCAGGCATGGCATGATTTTGAGGTTTTCCCAGGACTGGTTAGTGTTTCATTTTGTTGTGCATAGGGTCACTATGAATTGGTACTGACTCAATGACATCTAACAACAACAACAGCAAACAGTTTTCTCATTTCTGGGATTGGTGAAAAGAATTCACATGGAACAATGAATAAAAATATGACTCCCAAATATTTCAGGAATGGTAAACTGAGACCTACTTTAACATTTGGGCCAGGGAAAGTAAGAAGGTCCCTTCCTTCTCTTCTGATATCCCCATGTTTTAGTTCTGAAATTAAACTGACACACAAATATTTGGCCCAGAAATAGAATAATAGAATGGGCCTGAAAAATAGTGATGTGTAGGAAGAACTATAGAGCTGGCAATTTCCTTGTAATTTTCTGTTAAACTATTGGAGGCATTGCTTACCAGGTGGCAGAGACATCAGCTCTGCCCTACTTGCTCCAATTGTCAAGTTTGTTTGGTCTTCGGGAAGGCATTCAGAGAACCAATGCAGAAATACCTTTCTCCACTCAAATTGAGGAGCATGCTTTCCAATGCTTTGTGTGAGACAGAGACTGACAAACTCACTATCATCTTAGCCTGTCTCTTTCCCATAGTTACAATCCCAAATCAAAGGCTCCAGGCATAAGCACTATCAATCCAGATTCTTTCAGGAATTCTGAAATCAATTAGGAAACACAATTCCTTATTAGTGAAAATACTGGTTATGATGACCTGCAAATCATTCAATAGCTTTCTTTGGGAAATCTTGGAGAACAGAGGAGCAAGATGGAAGATTATTTTTAGATTGCCAGATAAGATTATATGCTGCAACATTGAGGCTGCATTAACAAAGTTGTGATGAGGAATGCTCCAGAGGAGAAAAATATGACATTCAGTCATTGAACGTTTGGAGCTCAAATTCTGAATCTTGCAACCTACTGAATCCTTTTCAAACACCTTTGCAAGGGTATTATTAGGCAAAGAGAAATGAGACAGGCACTAGTAAACCATTATTTCTGCAAAATATCTGATCACATAATCCCTTTCAGTCAGGGTACCACATCTCAGACTCACAACACTCCACTGCAGGAGTTACAATAAGGTGCTAACTCATGGATATGGAGACCTGCTGAATATTCAAGTACTTCAAAATATTGAGGTGCTGGGAGCTTTTGCTATTTTCTGTATGAATTAACTCCTGCTTTGGGGAATGTGGAAGCAGGAAGAATAGCATGGAATCCTGCTCTAGAAACCCTAAGCATAAAGGTTGAGATTGAATATGTGACTTGAACAGCAAAGTGTCATTCTTCTGAAGTGAGTAGAACCTTCTTCAAGGATCAAATGAATTGTTGATTGTTATAGACCATTATAGCAACTAGAATGTGCCTTAGATGTGAGGATGGTGAGACTTTGCCTCTCTTTCTTTGGACATGTTTTTGAGGGGATCAGTCCCTGGAGAAGGATATCATGTTTGAGAAAATGGAGGATCAACAAAAGAGAGGGAGTGGGCTCAAACAGCAACAATTGTGAGGATGGCACAGGACCAGGATTCACAAGTGTTTTGTTCTGTTGTGCATAAGGTCTCTCTCTATGAGTCAGAACTGACTCAATGGCATCTAGTAACAACATAGACCACTAGTACAACAGAAGAAGAAGTCTCTGTGGAGAACCAAGTATTTGGTTCCAACACATCTATTTTATATTCATTGTTTATATTTTCCCCCAACATAAGTTATTCATCTGAGTAAAGGAAATAGTAGTATAATTGACAGGCTCAAAATTTTAATCAGTTCAGAATCTGGTACACTAACAGAAGTGTCAAATAGACACACATTAGGTAAATGGGAGTGGGGAAACTGTGTATTCCTACTAAACATACTATTTGCAAATCATCATCATAACCTTTGTCTCACTGAGCTTTGTTGCATATAATATATATGTCTTTTGTATTAATAGACAAAGATATTTAACTGCTTGTGGCAAAAAAGCAAAACAAAAAAAAGGACTTAATCCTCTTTAGGAAGAATTAGAGGAAATGTCTAAAAATGGGCTTAAAGAAAAAGTAAGTTATCAAGAAAAAGAGTTCAGTTAAGTCCTCTAAGAGTTAATGGAGATTCCTTTTTTGCAACATTAACTGATATTGTAACTGGAATCTCTTTGCTGTGGTCCATGTAGAAAGAAACACAGAAATAATAATAATAATAATAAAAAGACAGGGCTTCATTCCAGAACCTGTCTTTCTTCTACATGTGCATACACCCACCAACACACAAACACAATGCTTCTTGGCAATAGAAACACTATCCCTTATCTAACATAATACATAACAGAGACAGGATATTATTTCAAAAGAGCAATCTATTAAGTGAGAGGTTCTATGACTCACCATGGTTCAGCTTTTTATTTTCTATCAAAGTAGGTCCCTCTAGGGAAAATATACTTAGAAAATCATGTTTTACATTTCCAAAGATAATTTTACCAATGAGATTTATTTTATGAATGTGTTTTTACATATAAATATTTTTAGATATATTGGCAATAGAATTGATTTGGAGTTCATGATGTTAAAATTACCTTGATCATTTCAGGGACTACCTCAACTTCCCCTTTTGTCTCCCTACCAGGAAACTTTATCTTTACTTATACTCATCTGACAGGTATTTCCCCAATTCTGAATACTAAGAGGTTGCTTCTTCATCTGTCCCCTTAATACCATCTCCTTCTTTATTCTTATAGACATGGTTTCATAGATTAGCATTTCTCTCTCCTTTGTCATTGATCTATCTTTTGTTGTTGTTGTTAAGTGCCTTTGAATTGCTTCGGACTCATAGGGACCATGTATAGGGTTTCTGAGGAGTGACTGGTGGGTTTTAACTGCCAACATCATGATTTGAAGTTCAGTGATTATCCTACAGCATCATACCATGAGTCCAATTTTACTAGCTCATATTTTACCTGTCTTCAGAAAACTCAAGTCTACCTCTCTAAAACTACCCTCTGCTGACGTTATATCTTCCACCTGACACTAATATCTCTGTTTTCATTCTCATGTAAATTTCTCTTACTATATGCTTTCTTTTCTTTTTATGTCCTTGTATTAACTACGTTCTATTCCCTCCATTTACCATTCATTCTTTAATCCCTTATGATTTGCTTCTAACCTGTCACACTTTGGAAATTGTTCTTAAAGATCACATAACCAAACCTACTGCCAATGAGTTGACTCAGAGTCATATATATCAGAGTAAAGAAATGCTCCTCATAGTTTCCAAGACTTTCATTGTTTACGGGAGCAGACAGCCTCATCTTTCTTCCACAGAGTGGTTAGTAAATTTAAAATGCTCACCTTGCAGTTAGAATCCAATGCTAAACCCACTCTGCCTTGGGCTCCTTAAAGATCACTAGCTACTATCTGATTGCCAATGCCAGTAAATATTTTCCAACTGTAACTTACAGATTCCTATGGAATACATTTTCCTGCTGGATGTGCTTCTCCCAGCTGCTCTCTTCTGTTTGTGACCATTTCTGTTCTGCTGTGCTTCCTTTAAGTGTTGGTGAGCCCCAGGGTTCTGTGCTTTGTCTAATGACTTTTTTGTAACACCTATTGCATTTTAGTGTTATGATCTAGCTCCAGCCTTTACCTAGATGGTCCCAAATGTACATCTTTATTTTAGGTTTGCCTCAGTTTCTCTAGATAAATTTACCAGACATTCTCAAATCTCCACAAACTCAAAATGCTCTCACTTTATATTCATCATTACTCCCTTAGAGTTTGATAGCCTTCCACTGGTATTGTTTTTTCCAAATATTTTCAGAAGTTCTAAAATTTATAATGAATAATTTAGCAATAACTGTGTTGGTGTTAGGTTCCTTCAAGTTGTTTCTAACTCATAGTGACTGTATGTACAACAGAATGAAACACCTGCACCATCCTCACTATTGTAGTTATGTTTAATCTCATTAGAGTTGCCACTGTGTCGGTCCATCTCGTTGGGTTTTTCCTTTTTTGTTGAAACACCAGTTTATCAAATATGATGTCTTTCTCCAGGGACTGAAGATCAAATCTTGCCATCTTTACTTCTGAGGAGCATTTTGGTAGTATTTCCTCAGAGTAGTACTTTCAATATTCTTCACCTATTACATAATTCAGATGCATCACTTCTTCTAAGTTCTTCCTTATTCATTGTCCAAACTGCACATGCATATGAGGTAACTGAAGTAAAATACCATGGCTTGGGTCAGGCTCACTTTAGTCTTTAAAGTGACATCTTCACTCTTGAATCCTTTAAAAAAGGTATTTTGCAGCACATTTTCCCTTCGCTTTGAGTGCAATAACCCCCTCATTTAAAAAAAAACAGATTCTCAGCCATAATAAAGAAGTCTCACTTATTGTAGTATGTTCCCTTTTCCCTGAGATCTTATGATTTCTATATCACTTCAGGAACCATATTATTTTATAATTTCTCTTCATGTGTGTCCCATCTCCCATGTAGAATTGTTAATCTTTTTAAGATAATAACTATTACTCTGGAGTAGTTAGTGCTGCTGTATAAGAAACAATCACAAAACTTAGTGTCTAAAATAAGCAATCATTAAATTAGTTCATTTTTGGGGTCAGCAATTTACTTGGATGGATGACTTTTCTGGTGTCACAGGGGTCCCTCCTGTGTGTGCAGTTGAGAGTCAACTAGATGGTTCTACTTCTGATATTTTCCTTTATGTCAATTGGGGTTATAGAGATAAGTGGTTCATATGTTTCTCCTTATCTAATAACCTTTCTCAGACTTGCTCATTTCAAAGTTCAGATGATTCCAACGTGTGAAAATATAAGTTTAGTCATTTGAGGACTACAGCAGAAATGGTACAGCATTGCTACAGTCTTATTCTTTTGGTTAAAGCAAGTGACAAGGGCAACGTAGTTTCAATAGATGGAAAAAGAGAGCTCTACCTCCCAATGGAAGAATCACGGACATGCATTCAAAAAGGGGGAAAAGTTCTGGCCATTTTTGCAATTGCTTTGGTCTCTTTGTTTCTTTCACTGTAAATACATTTTTGTCTGAGTTTCATCAGAAACAGATCCTGAGGCTAAAGCTTTAGTACCTATAGTTTACTTGGTAATTACAGGCAAAACTGATGCAGAAATGGGTAAGTTATATAGGGAAAGAAAAGAAAGTAATACAAGGTGCATTAATAAGTCAGTTACCATAGTGGGCAACTGGGACTTAATCCCATTTGGAATGTCTAGGGAATGGTAAAAAATGCACACACAAGAATGATCTCATCTGTGGGGTTAGGGAGCTTAAATATTGGTACATCAATTCCTCATAGTCATTGGGTTTGGGCTGGTTTTAAAGACACTTTCCCTTGACACTTTTGTTCTGTTGTTCACAGGTAGCAGACTTCTGACTTCACAGAGATGCATCCACAGATTTTGCACAGAATGCAAATGCCAGTGGGTGGTAGTCAGTGGTATATTCATCTAATTGCTGTGGATAAGGTACTGTCAGTATCAGATAAAGTCTAATCTTTCACACGAAGATCCATTTGCACTTTAAATTTACTTTGATAGACATGATTTTTAAGGGGAAAAGATGTATAATGGGGCCATTAGTGAGTTTATAGCTGTCACTCCTGCTGTAATTGGTCATGAGGCCACGATTAATGGTCACCATCTCCTTTCTTTACCATTAGATTAAGACTTGGTTTTATTCAAGGACAATCTTGCTTAGTTTATTCCCCTGCCCTATCCATTTCCACCATCAGTCTCCATTTTTTTTTTTTTAAACTTTTTATTGTGAATTGAGTGAAGGTTTACTAAAATCATAATTAATGCATCCAACAAATCATGTACTTCACTTCATCTCAATGTTCTTATTACCTTCCATGCAACAACAGTTATCCCACTTTCTCCCTGTTATTCCTGTTTCCATTCTGCCCTCCTCTCTATCCCTTCTTAACTTTGTCCTTAGCTAAATGTAGCCCTTTTGATGTTGAATGATTGATCATTCCATGGTGAGCATACCTTACTAATATTGGTGTCCCTCCTATATACTGCTTGGTTGAAATTTGGGCCATGAGGATAAATTCCATTACAGACATGAAGGGTGGCCAAGGGCCATAGTCTTAGGTTCCTGGTCTTTTTATAATTTTGAGTTTTGTTTCACATTTCCTCTCATTTTATCTGGGACACTGTGATCCCTTTCAGAGCAGTTGGCAATGGTAACTAGATACCATCTAGTTTTTCTGGTCTCAGAATCATGGTGACTGATGTTCACCTGCCCCACTGACTCACTAGACTAGTGATTCTAAGAATCTTCAATTTTGATCACTCTTCTTTTTTCTTCACATGGAGAAACACTTTAGATGGCTGCTCATGAGCAGTCAAAATCCCAGTAGCTACCCACATTGATTTGTGGACAATGGTTTGCCAATTGTCATGGTGTACCCTGAGACTATGGTGCTGAGTCCCCGGGCCCAGCAACTCACGCCCGAAGTTGTTTGACAATATCTAAGTTCTCATCATTTGACATGCTGTATGCTTCAGCATATTCATAGGTGTGTTTGTAACAAAGTTAAATAACCATGTACAAATATCCTCTTTACTATCCTTGTATATTTTAGGATATACTCTCACTGTCTCTTCCATCTCCACTTAACCTATAATTTGTTCAATTTACCCACAGTTCACTGCTATTCCAGGGCTGCATATTTCCTTTTAACCCTTTTAGCCCTTGCAAGCATCCCTGTGTGAAGACATTTTCTCTCTCCTTATATACTGGCTTCCCTATCACCAAAGCTAACATATATCTATGTTCTAGCCAGTGAATTACTCTTCCTTTCCTCCAATCCCTGGCAACCATCAAAGAATATTTCTTTCAACATGAAAACCATTTCTTGAATTTTTATAATAGTTTTTTTTGCAAAAGTGTCATTTGTTGATTGACTAATTTTACTGAGCAAAATGTCCTCCAGGTTCATCCATGTTATGAGATGTTTCACAGGTTAATCATTATTCTTCAATGTTGCATAGTGTGTTTGTACCAAAGGTTATTTTTCCATTCTTCCAGTGATGGGATTTATACTTATACTTACTTGTGCTTATACTTTTACCATACTTGTTCAGCCTGTATGCTGAGCAAATAATCTGAGAAGCTGGGTTGTATGAAGAGAAGCGTGGCATCAGAATTGGAGTAAGACTCATAAACAACCTTCGATATGCAGATGATACAGTCTTGCTTGCTGAAAGTGAAGAGGACTTGAAACATTTACTGATAAAGATCAAAGAGCACAGCCTTCGGGATGGATTACAACTCAATGTAAAGAAAACAAAAATCCTCACCACTGGACCAATAAACAACATTCTTATCAATGGAGAAAAGATTGAAGTTGTCAAAGACTTTATTCTTCTTACATCAACTATCAACACTCATGGAAGCAGCAATCAAAAAATCAAAGAATGTATTGCATTAGGCAAATCTTCTGTATAAGACCTTTTTTTTTTTTTTGCATAAGACCATTTTAAAGTATTTAAGAACAAAGATGTCATCTTGAGGACTAAGTTGTGCCTGACCCAGTCCATGGTATTTTCAATAATCTCATATGCATGTGAAAGCTGGACAGACAGTGAATAAGGAAGACCGTAGAAGAATTGATGCTTTTGAGTTGTGTTGGAGGAGAATATTGAAAGTGCCATGGGCTGCCAAAAGAACCAATAAATCGGTTTTGGAAGAAGTGCAGCCAGAGTGCTCCTTGGAGGCCAAAATGGCCAAACTTTGTCTCATACTTCAGACACATTGTCAGGAGGGACCAGTCGCTGGAGAAGGATATCATGTTTGGTAAGGTGGAGGGTCAGAGAAAAAGAGGAAGACCCTCAACGAGATGGATTGGCCAAGTGGCAGCATCGATGGACTCAAGTGTAGCAACAGTGTTGAGGTTGGCCCAGGATTGGGCAGTGTTTCGTTCTGATGTGCATAAGGTCACTATGAGTCGGTACCAACTCAATGGCACCTAACAACAACAACAACATGCTTGTGTCATGACTCTTATTTCTTGTGGATATATATCAAGTAGAGGGATTGTAAGGTCATACAGTAGTTCTATTTTCAACTTTCTGAGAAAGTGCTGTCCTGTTTTCTAGAGTGGTTGCACCATTTTTCAGTCCTACCAGCAACATAGGAAGATCCCAGTATCTCTACACCACTCTTACTAGCATTTGTTGCTTTCTGTTTTTTTTGGTTTTTGTTTTTGTTTTTTATCTTTGCTATTAATGCTTGGGTGAGATAGTATCTGATTTTTGTTTTGTTTTATATATCTCTAGTGGCTAATGATTGAGAATATTTCTGCAGATGTTTTTAACCACCTGAATGTGTCATTTGGTGATGTCTGTTCATGTTCTCTGTCCATTTAAAAAATTGGACTATCTGTCTTTTTCTTGAAGAGGTTTTGTAATTTTCTATAAACAATAGAGATTAGTCCCTTGTCTAATATGGCTTGCAAAAAAAATATTTTTTCCCAGTTTATGGGCTCTCTGTTTGCAAAATCTTTTGATGCAAATAAGCGTCTATTTTTTAGGTGGTCCCAGTCATCTGTTTTGTTTACTATGTTTGTATGTTTTTAGTTATATTTGCCAGTGTATTTATGTCATGTATTAGAGTCTCTAAGCTTGTCTCTGGTTTTCCAGTGATGATCTTTTTAGTTCTAGGTTAAGCATTTAGGTCTTTCATCCACACTGAGGTTTTGTTTTTGTATCTGGTGTGAGATATGCATCTTGTCTCAATTTCCCCTCTACCCCTGCAAATGGATTTCAAGTTTGCTAACACCATTTGTTGAAGAGACTATCTCTTCCCCACTTAGTGTATTTGGCCCTTTGTCAAAGATCAGATAACTGTATGTGGATGGCTTTGCTTCTGGGTTCTCAATTCGATTCCATTCTGTTACATACCTTTCATTGTATCAGTACCAGACTTTTTTGACCATTGTGCTGTGAACTTGATTTTGATGTCAGGAAGTGATAGGCGTGTAACTTTATTCTTCTTCTTAAGTAATGTTTGATTATCTACAGTCTCTTTCCTTTCTAGATAAAATTGTTGTTGTTAAGTACTGTCAAGTCAGTTCTGACTCATAGTGACCCAGTACATGATTACTGAGGACTTACTGGTGGGTTTTAACCACCGACATTGTGGCTTAAACAGACCTTGCAGTCCAGTGCATTATTCTGCAGTGTCACAGTTTTTCCATCTCTTTAAAGAATGATGTTGGAATCTTGATTGGTATGGTGTTATATCTACAGCTTTGGGTAGTATTGACATTTTCACTATGCTAAGTCTTCCTATCCATGACCATGGTATAATTTTCCATTTTTGTAAGTCTCTTGGTTTCTTGCAGTAAAGTTTTATAGTTTTCTTTGTATAGGTCTTTTATTTCTCTGGTTAGCTTTATTCCTAAGTATTTCATCTTTGGGGTTGTTGTTGGGGTAGCTACTGTAAATGGTATTGTTTTCCTGATTTCCTCTTCAGAGCTGTCTTTATGAGTGTTTTTTGTTGTTAAGTACCATGGAGTTGGTTCCGACTCATAGTGACCCTGCACAGGGTTTCTGAGGCTGTAAATCTTTATGGGAAGAGAAACCTCATCTTTCTCAGGCAGAATAGCTGGTCGTTTTGAACTGCTGACCTTGAGCTTAGCAGCCTGATTCATAGCCACTATGCTACCAGAGCTCCTTATAAGTATGTTGTTGTTGTTGTTGTTGTTAAATGCTGTCAAGTCAGTTCCGACCCATAGCGACCCTGTACAGGATTTCCGAGACTGTAAATCTTTGAATGCCTCACCTTTCTCCCGCGGAGCCGCTGGTAGTTTCGAACTGCTGGCCTTGAGGTTCACAGCCCAATTCGTAACCACTATGCTACCAGAGCTCCTTCCTTATGAGTATAGAGAAATCGAAATGATTTTGTATATTGATTTTCTATCCTGTCTCTTTGCTAAATATTGCAATGAGTTCCAATAATTTTTTTGATGAATCTCTGGGATTTTCTATGTATATGATCATATCATCTTCAAATAGAGACAGTTTTATTTCTTATTTACCAATTTGGATGCCTTTAATTTCCATTTCTTGCCTTATAGGTCTGGTTAAGATTTCCAATACAATATTTAATAGTAATAGTGAGAAAGGGAAATCTTTTACTGGTTTCTGTTTTCAAGGGGAATACTTTCAGTTTCTCTCCTTTGAGTGTAAAGTTTGCTGTTGAATTTGGATATATGGCCTTAATTTTGTTGAAGAATTTCCCTTCTATTCCTATTTTGTTGAGTATTTCTATTAGAAATGGATGTTGGATTTTGTCAAATTCCTTTTTTGCATCAATTGATATGAGCACATGGTTCTTCCTTTGGTTTACTCATGTGATGGATTATATTGATTAGTTTTTTCATATCGAGCTATCCTTGTGTCTATGGTATGAAACTCATTTGATCTTGATGTATTATTTTTCGATATGTTGTTGAATTCCATTAGCTAGGATTTTGTTGGAAATTTTTGAATCTTTGTACATGAGGGATATTGGACTATACTGTTTTTTAAATTTTTTAATTTTTTTTTTTTTAGTGATGTCTTTGACTGGTTTTCTTATGAGGGTTTTGTTATAAAATATATTTGGGAATTTTTCATTCTTTTCTATGTTCTGGAACAGTTTGAGTAGAATTGATATCAGCACTTCTCTGAATGTTTTCTAGAATTACCAACAAAGCCCAATTTTTTTTGATTGAGAGTTTCTAAGTTACCTGATTAAATTCTTCTTTTTGTGTTTCATTTTGTGTTAGTTTGTACTTTTCTAAAAGTTTGCCCCTTTCTTCTAGATTTTCAAATTTGTTGAAGTATAATTCTTTATAGTATCTGTTATTATCTGATTTATTTCATTGGTTTTGCTATGATGTTGCCCCTATTGCTTTTCTATGTGTTATTTGCATTTTCTCCTTCTTTTCTTTCATTAGATTTACCCATGGTTTGTCAATGTTATTTATGCTTTGAAAGAACCAAGTTCTTGTCTTGTGAGATTTATTCTGTTGTTTTTCTGTTTTGTATTTTCATTTAATTCTGCTCTAATATGGTGTTATAGAATAAACACTGGACCACTAGATCAGTTTGAACAGCAAGTTTGGTGGTTCAAACTAAACAACCACTCCTTGGAAACACTATACAAGGTCTCTATGAGTTGCAACTCACTTGATGACATTTAACAATAACAATATTCATTATTCCTTTTCTTCTGGTGTCTGTAGGCATACTTTGCTGTTCTTTTTCTAATTGTTGGTAATGTATCACTGTGTGACTGATTCTTTCTTCTTTGGAATGTAGTATTCTTCTTTTCCTGAGAGCATTCCCCAATAAACCAAATGAAAAAGAATCCCTGGTCACCCTGTGATTATAAGGAATTCCACAACATCTGTTCATTGAATTATATGGCCCAACAGATTCAATGGTGGTAGAGGCAATTGGTGTAGCTCTGTAGGATAAGCAATAGACTGCTAACTACAAGGTTGAATCAAACTCACCAGCCACTCCTTGGTAATCCTAACCAAGGTCACTATGAGTTGGAACCAACTCTCTGACACTTAACAGCAACAACAAAACAATTCTGGGAAATATAGATGCTGTGAAAAATTATGTGGAAAGATCCAATAAAAAATTTACAGTATCAGACCCCTAGGTTCCTGGAAAAAATCATTTCTTTTGGGGTAGAATACTACATACCATTTGAAAACCAGCTCTAGTATATTCAAAGTCTGTTTTTAAGGGATCCTAAGTGAGTATGTAGAAGAATTGATGCTTTTGAATTATGGTGATGGAGGAGAACATTAAAAGTGCCATGGACTGCCAAAAGAACAAACAGATCTGTGTTGGAAAAAGTGCAACCAGAGTGCTCCTTGGAGGCCAGGATGGCCAAACTTAATCTCTCATACTTTGAACATATTGTCAGGAGGGACCAGTCGCTGGAGAAGAATATCATGTTTGGCAAGGTGGAGGGTCAGAGAAAAAGAAGAAGACCCTCAATGAAATGGATTGGCCAAGTGGCAGCATTTATGGACTCAAGCATGGCAACAGTAGTGAGGTTGGACCGGGCAGTGTTTTGTTCTGTTGTGCATAGGGTGGCTATGAGTAGCTACTGAGTGCAACAACAATAAATGTATATGCAATCACAGATGTTCATTGTGTTCAATGTGTCAATAGATCTTCTAAGTCATCGGTCAGACAGGTGCTGTAGGAATACATTTTGTAATGGTCAATCAATATCAGGGGAACAAGTACATTGCATGGAGTCGTGGCTTAAATTCCCATGTTACCTGTCTCAAAAAACTTTTCTGGTTTCTGTGTTTTTTTTTTCCCCATAAGCAACAGAGTTTATTGTGTCAGTGCTAGACAATAGTGAATAACCACTGTATTAAAGCCTTCTTTGTTGTTGTTGTTGTTATGTGCTGTGGAGTCATTTCTGTCTCCTAGCGACCTACAGGTTTTCTAAGGCTGTAAATCTTTACGGGAGCAGAAAGCCTCATCTCTCTCCCATGGAACAGCTGGTAGTTTTGAACTTCTGACCTTGCAGTTCACAGCCCGATTCATAACCACTATGCTACCAGAGCTCCTTAGGGTGCTGAAAAAAAGTTACAAGGGGAAATCCTCCAGTGGACCACACTACAAGGTGTGTACTTGGGAATTTACAGTATATGAACAAATAATTGATCTGAGGGTAGACATACATGTACTCATGAGACAGTGGTGGTACCATTCAACTGGTGATTCAAAGACATCTTGAAGGCTCTATAACACATTGGATTTCGTGTAATATATGAATACATTTGAGTGCGAAAAGTGGTGGATTGTAGTGGGTAACTATTGTGTCTCACTTATCATCCCCTGACACATCATTTCATTCTAGTGATTATTGCAGCAAATTGCTGTGGACTGGTTTATTATGACAGCACCTCATCTCTGCTTTAACAAGTATTCTTTATTTTCTGTTTTAGGGTTTCTCTGATGTTATTCATAGTATACCTGTAGGAACTCACTCAACCATTCTGAAACATGTAGAAATCCTAGAAGTGATAAGAAATTATCATCCTTTAGCCAATGCCAGAATATTATGATGTGGATCCTCAGATCCCATTTTATATTATAAAGCATTTTATAAAGCTCTTCACAAGGTTTTTTTCTCTGACTTTAGCCCTAGGTGCCCACACTGGTGCTTAGGCTCCTAAAGCACTCTTATATTAGCCTTCACTTTTTTGTTTCATTATTCACGGCTTCTTACTTCAGTTCCTTGCTTCACATATCAAAATAAAACACCTGCATACATGCTTATGTTTTGAATTCTGGTTTGGGAATGAAAGGCTATTAGGGACTGATGAAACCTTTACAGAGTCAGGCTAACACAATTTATTTTATCTTCATTCTTATGCCTCTTTTTGGTACTGATCCTATCTGTGAGCTTTTATTTTAAGTCCTCTTTTACTTCTGATGCTAGCTCCTTATAACAGAGTTGAGATATTATTTGCAAAGATCTTTGAATCCTTATAGTTTAAAAATTATTAAATATATAAAGAAAATAGAAATAAATAAAGAATAATACTATAAACAACTATTATATACACCTTGAGCTGCCTCCACAAAGTAGAGTTGACCGGGATGACGTGAATGGAGTACAGCCCATGAGAGTAAAGCCTTCAAAACTTTCATTTGCTGATGGGGCACAACTCAAAATAAAGAGAAATAGCTGTAAACATCCATTAATAATCAGAACATGGGATGTATAAAGTATGAATCTAGGAAAATTGGAAATTGTCAAAAATGAAAAGGAACACATAAACATCGATATCTTAGGCATTAGTGAGCTGAAATGGACTGGTATTGGCCATTTTGAATCTGACAACCACATGGTTTACTATTCCAGGAATGACAAATTGAAGAGGAATGGTGTTGCATTCATCATCAAAAGGAGCATAACAAGATCAGTCATGAGGTACAATACTGTCTGTGATAGGATAATATCCATGAGCCTACAGGGAAGACCTGTTAATACCACTGTTATTCAAATTTATGCAACAACCACTAAAGCCAGTGAGGATGAAATAGAAGTTTTCTACCAACTTCTTTAATCTGAAATTGCTCAAACATGCAATCAAGATATATTTATCATTACTGGTGATTAAAATGCAAAAATGGGAAACTAAGAAGAAGGATAAGTAGTTGGAAAATGTGGCCTTGATGATATAAATGATGATGGAGATTTCACGATAAAATTCTTCAAAAACAAGGATTTTTCATTTCAAGTACCTTCTTTAGACAGCGTAAGAGACAATTACACACATGGACCTCACGAGATGGAATTCACATAAATCAAATTGACTACATCTGTTGAAGAGAAGGTGAATAGCTCCATATCATCAGTCAAAAGAAGGCCAGGGGCAGATTGTGTAAAGACCATCCATTGTTCATATGAAAATTCAGACTGAAGATGAAGAAAATGAAAACAAGTTCACAAGAGTCAAAATGTGACATTGACCATATCCCAAAATGTGACATTGACCTGAATTTAGACAACATCTGAAGACCAGATTTAATACATCAAGCATTAAAGACCAAAGACCAGAAGAGATGTGGGATGACATCAAGAACATCATACATGAAGAAAGCAAAAAGTCATTAAGAGACAAGTGAAGGAAAAGATCAAAATGGGTGTCAGAAGAAACACTGAAACTTGCTCTCCAGTGTAGAGATCCTAAAGCAAAAGGAAGAAATGAGGAGGTACAAGAGCTGAACAGAAAATTTCAAAGGTCAGCTTGAGAAGGCAAGGTCAAATATTACAATGAAATGTGCAAAGATCTGAAGTAAAAAAATCAAAAGGAAGAACATGCTCAGCATTTCTCAAGCTGGGGGAACTGTAGAAAAAATTCAAACCTCGACTTTCATTATTGAAGGATTTTTTGAGAAAATTATTGAAGATGCAGAAAGCATCAAAAGAAGATGGAAGAAGACTCAGAGTCAGTGTATTAAAAGGAAATGATTGATGTTCAACCATTTCAAAAAGTAGCATATGATCAAGAATCAAAGATACTGAAAGAAGAAGTCCAAGGTGTATTGATGGAATCGGCAAAGAACAAGGCACCTGGAAATGAATAAAATAAAAATTGAAATCTTTCAAGAAAGTGAGGTAGCACTGGAGGTGCTCACTCATCTATGCCAAGAAATTTGGAAGACAGCTATTTATCCAACTGATTGGAAGAGATCCCTATTTGTGCACCTTCCAAAGAGAGGTTACCCAATGGAATGCAGAAATCACTGAATAATATCTTTGATATCCCATGCGACTAAAGTTTGACTAAAGGTAATACAGAAACAGCTGCAAGCATACATTGACAGAGAACTTTCAAAGGTTTAATCCAGATTCAGAAGAGGATGTGGAATGAGGGATATAATTTCTGATGTCTGATGGAGCTTTGCTGAAAGCAGAAAATACTAGAAATATGTTTACCTGTGCTTTATTAACTATGCCAAGGCTTTCAGTTGTGTGGATCATGACAAGCTATGGACAACACAATAGATAATCAGTATTCCTGAACACTTAATTGTGCTCATGACAACTCTGTATATGGACCAAGATGCAGTTGTTCGAAGAGAGCATGAGAATACTGAATGGTTTAAAATTAAGAAAGGTGTGTAACAAAGTTGTATTCTTTCACCATACGTATTCAACCTATATGCTGAGCAAATAATCTGAGAAGCTGGGTTATATGAAGAAAAATGTGGCATCAGGATTGAAGGAAGACTCATTAACAACCTGCGATATGCAGATGATACAACCTTGCTTGCTGAAAGTGAAGAGGACTTAAAACATTTACTGATGAAGATCAAAGAGCACAGCCTTCAGTATGGATTACGTCTCAATGTCAAGAAAACAAAAATCCTCACCACTGGACCAATAAACAACATTCTTATCAATGGCGAAAAGATTGAAGTTGTCAAGGACTTCATTTTCCTTGAATGAATTGTCAGCACTCATGGAAGCAGCAATCAAGAAATAAAACAACATATTGTTTTAGGCAAATATTCTTCATTGTTGTTGTTGTTAGGTGCCATCGAATCAGCACTGACTCATAGCAAACTTATGCACAGCAGAACGAAACAATGTCTGATCCTGGGCCAACCTCACTACTGTTGCCACACTTGAGTCCATCTATGCTGCCACCTGGCCAATCCATCTTGTTGGGGGTCTTCCTCTTTTTCTCTGACCCTCCATCTTATCAAACATGATGTCCTTCTCCAGTGACTGTTCCCTCCTGACAATATGTCCAAAGTATGAGAGATGAAGTTTGGCCATCTTGGCCTCTAAGGAGCACTCTGGCTGTACTTCTTCCAAAACAAATCTATTGGTTCTTTTGGCAGCCCATGGCACTTTTCGTATTCTCCTCCAATATCATAATTGAAAGGTATCAATTCTCCTATGGTCTTCCTTATTCACTGTCCAGCTTTTGCATGCATATGAGATTAATGAAAATACCATGGCTAGGGTCAGGCATACCTTAGTCCTCAAGCTAACATCTCTGCTCTTCAACACTTTAAAAAGTTCCTGTGCAGCAGATTTTCTAATGAAATATGTTGTCTGAACTCTTGACTGTTGTTTCTGTGAGTGTTGATAATTGATCCAAGAAGAATGAAGTCCTTTAATCTTTAGTCACTTAGAAGCTTACGAATATTTGGCATAAGACCTTTTTAAAGTGTCTTATGAAAAATTAAAAAAAATTCAATAACCTCATGTGCATGCAAAAGCTAGAGAGTGAATAAGGAAGACTGTAGAAATATTGATGCTTTTGAGTTATGGTGTTGGAAGAGAATATTGAAAGCACCACATTGGGCCAAAAGAACCAACAGATCTGTGTTGGAAGAATTGCAGCCAGAGTGCTCCTTGGAGGCCAGGATGGCCAAACTTTGTTTCTTATACTTCAGACATATTGTCCGTAGGGACCAGTTGCTGGAGAATAATATCATGTTTGGTAAGACAGGAGGTCATAGAAAAAGTAGAAAACCCACTAATTAGATGGATTGGCAAAGTGGTAGCATCAGTAGGTTCAAGCGAGGCAACAATTATAAGGTTGGCCCAGGACCAGGCAGTGTTTCATTCTGTTGTGCATAGGGTCACTATGAATTCATACTGACTCAGTGGTACCTAACAACAACAACAACAACAAGTAAAATATTACAGGAAATCCTGTATAAAGGACTGGATTGCAAAGTCAGTTTCAACCATAAAGTAAGAAGTTCAGACTCACCAATTACTCTTTGGAATTCCTATATAGGGTCTCTATGAACAGGAACTGACTAGGCACTTATTAGCAACAACAAGAAAAAGCTAAAGCCACGTTTTCATCATTTTAATATTTATTTTTCCCCATTACAGAAAACAACTATGTGAAAGCTTGTGTATATATTTTCTTAAATAATATATACGTTTCTTTATTTTATTAATTAAATACATTTTATCAGATGGCCCATGTTTTTCTGTAGCTTTTTTTAAATTCAACAATATGATTTTGAGATTTATTTTTGTTTTTACCCTGGATTTTTTCTAAAGAGCAGTGGAGGATTGTTGGTTTTTTATGTTTTGTTTTGCTTTCTTGTTTGTTTGGTTTTTTAAACTAACCAGTATTATAATTGCCACTGTGCCAAGATAACCAATTCTTTACCAAGCTTTAGGAAGCCTTGCTCCCATTAGAGAAGCTCTGGGGAATCCTGGAACAAAGAAGGCTCTCTTCTAGTGTAACAGAAACATTGTAGAATGAATGACCACAACAGGGGATTAAGTTATTTTCCTCTCGTCTGCAGTTTGATAGTGCTGGAATTCAAGGAGAATTTCCTAGCTTAGGTTTGCAAAAGAATAAAATCCATGTGGATATTGACCTAGAAAAATTAACAAAAATTATTGACTATGCTTTCCAAATCAATGCCAATAATCACTTAAAATAGATTATTTCTGTTTGCTCTTTTTCCTTCTTTTCCAACAGAATCCCATTCTCATTGCCAGAAAATATATTGTGCTAGGAAGCTATAAAAGAAAAACTAAGGGTGAACATGCCTTCATTGTGTAGTTGGGAAATAACTCTAATCTCTCACCCCTCTAAAATCTTACAAACAGCAAATGCAGTAACTAAAAAGGATCAATAAACTGACAGCTAACATCAAACAACAGCACCTGTGAAACATAATTGCTATACCATGAAGCTATTGTGCCATATCCTCTATTTCCTATTAAAACAAATGAATGTGGTAAAACAGTTTTCGCAACTTTAAAAAGCCCTCATGAAACAACCACATTACAAAAATTAGGCACCATATCAATTTTTGAAATGTTTATTTTCCCTCCTTTGTTTAGTACTAGAAACTTCCTTCTATTTCTGTTCTCATGATCTTTGTAATTTATAAATAAAATGTTTGTATTGGGAATCTTAGAGTGGGTGGTCATTTGGAGTCAATTATTTTTGTTTCATAACCTGTTGCTTCTCCAATAAAAATGACACCCAAACCAAATCCACCTACTACCATTGAGTCATTTCCAACTTATAGGTTCCCTATATAGGGTTCCTGGTGTGACACTGTGGGTTAATGTGCCAGACTGCAAAGCCATTTGGACTGTAAGGTCAGCAATTTAAGCTTACCAGCAGCTCCTTGAAAACCCTGTACAGGGTCACTATGGGTCGGAATCGACTTGATGGTACTTAACAACAACAATAACAACAACATATATGGTCTCTGAGGATGTAAATCTTCATGGGAGCACAAAGCTTCATCTTTCTTCTATGGATTAACTCTTGGGTTTGAACTTCAAGCCTTGCAGTTAGCAATCTAGTGGCTATACACTAATGCTCATACAGAGCTAATTTGTTGATGTTGTTAAGTACTGTCGAGTCTTTTCTGTTTCAGTGTGACCCTGAATGGGGTTTCCAAGGAGCCGCTCTTGAGCTTGAACCACTGACCTTGTGGTTCAAACTGACTTTGTAGTCCATCATATTAACTCATAGCACCACATCAGGAACCCATACAGAGCCACTAGGGCTCCTAACAAAAATGATCAGGCATTGTCAAATGTACTGGGTTATATCACTCACATAACACTCTGGTACTGTGGATTAATGCTCTGGACTTCAAAGTCGGTTTGAATTGCAAGGTTGATGATTCAGGATCACCAGCTGCTCCTCAGAAACCCTATACAGGGTTGCTATGGGTTGGAACTGAATCTGTGGCTCTTAGTGACAACAACAACAATCAGCTGAGTAAAATGTATGGTCAGTAGGATATTGGATGCATAAAATTAAAACAGAGCCTTAAAAAGTTCTGTTTATTTCATTTCTTTGTGGAGTTACTATTGTTATTCAATCTAACTTTTCAGTCCAGAACATTAATCCATGCCACACCATTACTGTAGTATTTATTTATTTCCTTTGTATGTATTTATTTTGTAGTACTACCTGGTGTGGTACTGTAGGATAAGCATTGTATTGCAAACCACAAGTCATGGTTCAAACCCATCAATTGCTCCTCAGAAACTCTATACAAGGCCTACATGAGTTGGAACCAACTCAACAGCACTTAACAATAACAGCAATTCTGCACTTATAACTACTGATTGGAATGCAAACATTGGAAACAAATATGAAAGATATGTAGTTGGAAAATATGGCTTTGGTAGTAGAAACAGCACTAGATAGCATGATTGGATTTTGAAAGACTATTGATTTACTCATTATCATTGCCTTTTTAAATATATAATTGATTAGTTATATGAAACCCACCCAATAATATGCAAATGAATAAAATTTACTACATCTGTGAAAAGAGAATATGGAGAAGCTAAATACGTTAGTAATAACAAGACCAAAGTCAGTTGCTCTGATGCAAGTTCAAGTTGAATCTGAAGAAAATAAAAACAAGGCCACAAGAGCTAAAATACAACCTTAAGCATACCCTACCTGAACTTAGAGACAATGTACGGAATAGACTTGACACATTAAGTACTAAAGACCAAAGACCAGATGAGTTGTGGATAGTCCTAGGGCTAGAACACAAATGGGAAGAACATGCTTGGTATTTCTCACACTGAAAGACTGAAGAAAAAAATTTAGTCCTCAGGTTACAATATTGATTGATTATATGGGCAAAATACTGAATGATGTAGGAGTCATCAAAAGAAGATGGAAGGGGACTTCCGGTTTGGAGGCAGGAGAATCAGAGTCAGGTAAGAAAGGCTCTTTGGGGGAGGCGTGGAAAAAACAGACAAGATGCTTTCACAGAGCAGCTCCAGAGCTCTGAATCTAGTATAAGGTATAAGGCATCAGTTTCCTGCACCGCCCCCAGTAGAAAAATCACAATAAAAAGGAAAATACTACAATTTTGGAATCAATCAGGATATGGGACTCTCCCTGGCCACTCCGCCTGGGCTGAGATCAGAGGACGGGACCACAGCCAGACTGATATGGTATTTGAAAAAAGAAGTGTGGGAGATTCTACATATTCCTTTCCTCCTATCCCCTTTTGCACCCCCTCTGCCCAGTGTGGACACCTTCAGGCAGGTGGGAAATCACCCCCAAAAGGGTTCAGTGTTGAGCCCACAGTTTTCTCACAGCACAGAGAGATGAAGCCCCAGTGGTCCCATGGGCTGATCCTTTAGTGGCTGCTTAAGACATTTGGCTCTGGAACCCAGCCCTAAAGTTGACCTAGGTGGGACCCTTTATTCCTGCCTACCCAACTAGAAAAAGCAAATATGGCCATACAGACAAGCTGTATGAACACTCTATAAAACCCCAACATAAAATACAAGAGAAACACCAACTACTACACACAAGGACAAAACTACTTTGAGAATTACGCTGTGCACAAGCAGATACCTAAATGACCTTCATAGATAAAAATAGTGGATAATCTTTCTTTGATTAATTTCTCAATATCTATCTGTGCACCTCTATGGAGGTAACTAGAGGAAGGGCCTGAGCGAGTGGACATGCCAACTCACTGCTGGAGGTTTCTACTGTGCATGCACACTGACCTGTGCACCAAAGGCTACTGATCAATCTGGTACAGTTTTATTTTTGTTTTTAAGTGGTGGTTTTTGTCTCTGTTTTTATATTGTTTCTTTTCTTGGTCCTTTTGGTCACATTTTTTTCCTGGGATGGGAGTTTTCTCTACGTACATTACCCAAGAAAAGACAGCAATATGGCCATATAGCCAAGCTACAAGAATACCCCATAATATCCCTCATCAGGACAGAAGCCAATACCAGCTGTTAGGCATTACACATGAAAAGGGACCCCTATCTCCAGATAACATCCACCAGGAGACACTCAGTAAGCTTAATAACACAGCGACATACATTCATTTAATCATTGAAAACACACCTGTCTACTGAACATGTCCAAGAAAAAAGCAACAAAAGATCTCAGCACATGTCCCAAACCAGAAGAGAGTAACAGACAAATGAGCTTGAGGCAGACATAGACTTTCCACAAGAAGAAGATCAGGCTTTGGACCTGCCTGAGAAACAGTTCAGAAGAGTGACAGGGAGACAAGTTCAAATGCTTCACAGAGGAGTGGTTGAAAATAAGGAAGAAGTCAGGAAAGTTCTAAAGGAATAAACAAATAAGATAGATATAGCATTGGAAACATTCAAAATCTTTAAAAAGAGGTCCAGATGATTACTCATAAAATATAAGAAATGGACAACACTCTGGAATGGCAAAGGAGTAGAACTGAAGAGATGGAAGACAGAACCAGTGAACTGGAAGACAAATGTCTCAATACTGCTAAGATAGAAGAGCAAGCAGAAAAAAGAATGTGAAAGTCTGAAGAGAGTCTATGATTCATGCTGCATAGCATGAAGAAGAATAACTTAAGAATTATTGGCATTCTGGAATAGTAGGAATCATAGAAGTCCACAGAGGAGACAGTTGAAGAGCTACTGGAAGAAAATTTCCCTAACATCTTGAAGGACGAGAAGATAAACATTCAAAAAACCAAACGTACCCCAGGAAGAATAGACCCCAAAAGAAAATCACCAAGAAATATCATAATCAAACTCTCCAAAATCAAAGACAAAGAGAGATCCTAAAAGCTGCCAGGGAAAAGAGAAGTGTTACTTACAAAGGCAACCAAATCAGATTAAACTCTGACATCTCAGCAGAAACTATACAGTCAAGAAGGCAATGGGGAGACATATATAAAACCTTAAATAAAAAAAACTGCCGACCAAAATTCATCTATCCAGCAAAATTATCAGTCAAATACGGTGGTGCAATCAAAACATTCCAGGATAAACAGAATTAAGAGATTTTGTCAAAACCACTCCAGGGCTTCAAAACATCCTAAAGGAAGTTCTTGGGACTGAAAACAAACAAGAACAGACAACAACCAGAGATTGGCATACATGGCAACACCACCTGAAACTCAGACGAAAGATAGCAGAGTCCAGAACAGAACAAATATACAATGAATTCAAAGGAGCTGGGAGCTCAACCGAAAATCAAAATAATAACTATGTCAAGGAAGGGAAAGATATGGGGAAAGAGATACAGGTGGTGAGGAGGTCAGGGAGATTGCAAGGTACAATCATTGTTGTTGTTTTTAGGTGCCATCAGGTCATTACTGACTCATAACAACCCTATGTACAACAGAACAAAACACTGTCCCAGTCCAGGGCCAATCTCACAATTGTTGCCATGCTTGAGCTCATTCATACTAATTGTAATGAACAACAAGCAGGAGTGGCAATACTAATCTCTGATAAAGTAAACTTTAAGGTAAAAAAAAAACAAACAAACAGCATAAGAGACAAATAAGGACACTATCTCATGATTAAAGGGTCAATTGAGCAAGATGATATAAACATGATAAATATCTACGCTCACAATGAAAGAGCACCAAGATATATAAAGCAAACGCTACTAAAGTTGAAGAAAGAAATATATAAATCAACAATTATAGTTGAAGATTTTAATATGGCACTTTTGAAAAGGGATTCTTACTATAGGAGAAAAGATTGAAGTTGTCAAAAATGTCATTCTTCTTGGATAAACTATCAACTTTCATGGAAGCAACAGTCAAGAAATCAAGCAATGCATTGCATTAAGCAAATTTGCTGCGCAAGACCTTTTTAAAGTGTTGAAGGGCAAAGATGTCAGCTTGAGGATTGAGGTGTGCCTGACCCAAACCATGGTCTTTTCAATAACTTCATATTCATGTGGAAGATGAACAGTGAATAAGGAAGACTGTAGAAGAATTGATGTTTTTGAGTTATGGTGTTGAAGAGAATATTGAAAGTGCCATTGGCTGCCAAAAGAACAAAGACATCTATGTTGGAAGAAGTGCAACCAGAGTGCTCCTTGGAGGCCAGGATGGCCAAACTTCATCTCTCATACTTCGGACATATTGTCAGGAGGGAATACTGCTCAAGAAGGATATCATGTTTGGCAAGGTGGAGGATCAGAGAAAAAGAGGAAGACCCCAGAGAGATGGATTGACAAAGTTGCAGCATCAGTGGGTTCAGGTGTGGCAACAGTAGTGAGGTTGGCCCAGGATCAGGCAGTGTTTCTTTCTGTTATGCATAGGTAGCTATAAGTCAGTACCAACTCTATGGCATCTAGCAACCACCACAACAACAATACAGGGTATACACAGACTACCAAACATTTTGAAAATTACACAAACAGAATGGATGGGTGGAGGAGAAATAGGAGCCACAGGGAGGAAGAAGATGGCCTGTAGTTCCACTAAGTGGAGTGAAATTAAACAAAATGTATTATTATCTATCGAATGTGAAACTGATCTTTTCTGTAAACTTTCACTAAATTTAAATAAAAAGTAAAATAATAATAATAATAATTGTGATTGAGAAACCAAAGAAAATAAATGCAGAATGAAGAACAAGTTGGATTCTCTGGGGTTCCTTCATCTCCTGGATATTGTTCATATTATTCTTCCATATATATGTAAGCTTCTCCAGTGACTTCAAACAGGTATTAAATAATTATTATTTTGTTGTTTTTGTTCTTTAAAATATATACAGCAGAAATACACCAATTTAACAACCTCTACATGTACAATTGGAGTCCTGGTGTGGTGTTGTGGGTGAATACACCAGACTGCAAAGCCGTTTGAACTGCAAGGTTGGCAGTTCAAGCTCACCAGCCACTTCTCAGAAACCCTAGCCAGGGTCACTATGGGTCAGAACCGACTCGCTGGCACTTAACAACAACAACATGTACAATTCAGTGATGTTGATTCCATTCTGTAAGTTGTGAAACAGTCTCACCCTCCTTTATAAATTATTCCAGTTTCTATTGTTAATTGTATACCATATAGCATTTTAAAAGAGTATAATGCTCAAGACATGAACCCTTTATTAATTAAACTAAATGTGGTGTGGTGGTTAAGGCATTTGGCCACTAACCAAAAGGTAGACAGTTTGAACCCACCAACAGCTCCATAGTAAAACGATGTGGAAATCTGCTTCTGTAAAGATTTACAGTCTTAGAAACCCTATGGGGTAGTTTTACTCTGTCCTATAGGATTATTATGAATCAGAGTTTACTTAACAGCAGTGGCATCAGTCTTGGTTTGGCATTGTTTCATTTAAAGAATACTTCATAGAATGTTTCTGGCTTAATGGCTATGGTGGTGGTTATGTACTGTGGAGTCAGTTCCGACTCACAGTGATGCTGTAAGGATAAATCCAGGGCTATAGTTTTGTTTTGTTTATTTTATTTTTGTTGTTGGGGGAGCAGGACTTCCAGCCTCAGTGGCCCCAGTAAATTTGGTATCTATAACAATTTGAAATTCTGTTTAACATTCTCCCTAACCCCCTTTGATCAGGACTCCTCTATAAAATCTTTGCCAGAAATGCTGACTAATAGAAACTGGGTACCATCCAGATATTTTGTTCTCATGACAAAGGAGGCAGTTGTTCATGGAGGAAATTAGCCACACATTAAATTTCTTCCTACTATTCCTAACTCTGTTACTTTCTCTGCAAACAGCTGTTTCAAAAAACATATTGTGAGTACAGCCAGAATGCTCCTTAGAATCCAGGATGGTGATACTTTGTCTCTCGTACTTTGGACATATTATCAGTAGAGAAGAGCCCCTGAAGAAGGACATCATGCTTGGTGAAGTAAGGGTCAGTGATAAAGAGGGAGACCCCTAAAGAGACAGACTGATACAGTAGCAGTGGGCTCAAACTACCTACAATTATTAGGATGGCACAGAACTGTGCAGTGTTTTCTTCTGTTATGCATAGAGTTGCTATCAGTCAGAACCGACTAACAGTACTTAACAACAACAGTCAGAAAACAGGGTGAGTCTATAGAATACTTGTCTTTGGTTCACAAAGAAAATTTCTGGTACAATCCTGCATTACAATTATAAAAGAAAGGAGGAATACATTGGGTGCATCTAGGTTTTATGTAGGAACATATTTTATGTATAACACAATCCACCCATTTCAAATGAATAATAAATAATTCTTAAAGTAAAACAAAAAAACAAAAAACATGTCATAATATTGTATTTAATATTTCTGATTTTCCCAAAGGGAGGATGGGATCAATGGTCTGAATTATTGGCAAAGAACAAGACTGTGCTTTATTGACTACACAAAGGCTTTTGATTGTGTGGATCATGAAAACATTGTGACGTATGAGTATTCTTAAACACTCCTAATTGTGCTCATGAGGAATCTGTACATGGACCGGGAAGCAGTTGTTTGAACAGAACATGGGAACACTGAATGGTTTAAAATTAAGAAAGTTGTGTGACAGGGTTGTATTCTTTCACCATACTTAGTCAATCTCTATGCTGAGCAAATAATGCAAGACGGTGAGTTATATGAAGAAAAATGTAACATCAAGGTTGGAGTAAGACTCATTAACAACCTGCGATATGCAGATGATACAATCTTGCTTGCTGAAAGTGAAGAGGACTTGAAGTATTTACTGATGAAGATCAAAGACCATGGGCTTCGGTATGGATTGCATCTCAATATAAAGAAAACAAAAATCTTCACCACTGAATCATTAAACAACATTCTTATCAACAGAGAAAGATTGAAGTTGTCAAGGACTCCCTTCTTCTTCAATCAACCATCAAGACTCATGGAAGCAGAAGTCAAGAAATAAAATGACATATTGCATTAGGCAAATCTGCTGCACAAGATCTTTTTAAAGCATTGAAGAGCAAAGACATCAGCTTAAGGACTAAGGTGCGCCTGACCCAAGCCATGATATTTTCAGTAACCTCATATGCATGCGAGAGCTGGACAGTGAATAAGAAAGACTGTAGGTGAATTCATGCTTTTGAGTTATCGTGTTGGAGGAGAATATTGAAAGTGCCATGGGCTGTCAAAAGAACCAAAAGATCTGTGTTGGAAGAAGTGCAGCCACAGTGTTCCTTGGAGGCCAAACTTGTCTCTCATACTTCAGACATATTGTCAGGAGGGGCCAGTTGCTGGAGAATGATATCATGTTTGGTAAGGTGGAGGGTCAGAGAAAAAGAGGAAGATCCCCAGCGAGATGGATTGGCCAAGTGGCAGCATCAATGGGCTCAAGAGTGGCAACAATTGCGAAGCTGGCCCAGGACCGGGCAGTATTTCATTCTGTTGTACATAGGGTAGCTATGGGTCAGTACCGACTCAATGGTACCTAACAACAACAACCATTATCAGAGATGGAAGCATTATGGACCATAAGAAATGTAATGATAATAATGACTGACTTAGTTTCACTAAATACAACATAAAACTAAAATGCTTACAAAGACTATTTCAATAAACAGAAAGTGAGTGACTGAAATGCAACTTGTTTTTCAGTTCTTAGAAGATATTATTTTAAATATGTTTGAAAAAAATTTGAGCTACAACTTAAAGTATATGAGTGGAATATAAAACTTTTATGTAGGAGAAGGAGAACATGGAATAAAAAATATACATCAGCATAATAAAGAAAGAAATGGAGATAAAAGCTTTGAAATATCATGATTAATGGAAGGTGTAGATTAAGATGTTACAGTATAATCCAAGCAGATTTGTTATTATGATGCAGCTAGTTGGCTAAATTCACCAATGAAATAAAACATATATTGTCAATTTGGGTAAAAATCCAAATACGTGCTAGTTGTAAGAACCATATTTAAAACATTAAGAGGCAAAACGTTTAAGACAAAAATATGAAAGTTATATACTAGGAAAGAATTAACCAAAAGATCCACCCTATGCTGCAGGCTTAAGCTTCTGGTTTCTGCATGTGGTATGCTCACACCTTTTAGCTTTTGCACATAACTGATTCTTTGTCTAAAATCCTTCGCTTGTTTATCTGCATAACTTCTACTCACCCTTTAAAGATCAGCTCATATTTTTCCTAAACTTTCCATTTTCCCACCTCTCAGGCAGAGGAAAGTGCCTCAGTGGGGTGTACCTAAAGTACCTTCTATATTTGTTTTTGTTGAGTGCTGTGTAGTCGATTCTGATTCATAGTAACCATGTGTAGCGTTCCTAGGAATGGCTGGTGTGTTGAACCACTGACCTTGTCGTTAGTAATCCTGTGTGGAGTCCTGGTGTGGTGCTGTGGGCTAATGTGTTAGACTTCAAAGCCATTTGAACTGCAGGCTCAGTGGCTTGAACTCACCGGCTGCTGCTTGGAAAGCCTATATAGGATCACTATAGGTTGGAGTCATTGACTTGATGGTACTTAACAAAAACAATAACAACAATTACCTGTGTACACATTTCTGTTTTTCAACTTGACTGTGAACTTGACTAAGGACTTTTATTTACTCCTATTTATAGCTGCTCCTTGGAAACTCTATACATAATCACTTTGGGTTGGAATCGACTCAACAGCACTTAACAACAACAACAACAGAGAGCCTTATATAGGGCTTGGAACATAGCAAGCTTTTGGTAAAAGCTTAGTAAATAAATAAAACAATACATACATTGTCTTTTAACTATTTCAGATTGTTTTGTTTGTGTGTTTTTCAGAAATTTCATTTGAATGTATGAAGTATGTGTTTAAAAATAAATAAACTAACCCAAAGAAAATTTACATGTTGTTGAGTCAGTTCTGACCCATAGTGACCCTGTATAGGGTTCCTGAAGAGCAGCTTGTGAGCTTGAATTGTTGACCTTATGGTTCAAAATGACTTGGCATTCCAGCACATTAACCCACAGTGTCACACTAGTCAAATGATATATTTTTGTATAAGGCATTAATAAATGTAAAGATAATCATATATAGTGAAAGTGCAATTTTCTAAAAGATACAAAAATTCTTAACTTGTAACAATAATGTCTATAAAGCCAAAATTGTCTAAAATATGAGAAGAAAATTACACATTCTTAATCAGTGTAGATATTTCAACTTTTCTCCTAACAACATGCACACAACATTTAGAGATTGCACATTCATTTCAAGCACACGTGAAACACAATAAAAATGACCATGTACAAGGCAAACCTCAGCAAATATAAAAATAATTACTATCATACAGATCAGTTCTTCTCACCAGATTGCAATTATGTTGGAAATCAATAACAAAAATATGACCAAAGCACCCAATATTTTTTTAAATAAAATGATAAGTCCTCTAAATAACCCTTGGGTCAAATAAATGTTTATAATGGAAATCAGAAGAGTGTAATACAGAGCCGTTTAAAAACTATGAGGGTGAGTCAACAATTATCTATACTTCGCTGAAGAATTTATTTTAATAGACTTTTAGAAAAGACAAATACATCATTTTTTTTTTACACAGTCTCCTTGCTTTTCAATACACTTTGTCCACCTCTCAACAAGCTTTTATATTCCCTTATTTTAAAATGCTATGGGCTGAGCTGAGAATCACAAATATGCTGCTATCTTCACTTCTTCATCAGAGGTGAATCTTGGTCCTTGAAGGGCTGCTTTCAGGGACCAAATGGGTGTAAGTCTGATGAAGCAAGATCAGGACTAGGAAGAGGATTCTTTTACACCTCAAAATGAAGTTTTAGCAGAGTGTCAGCAGTGTGGGCAGAGGTGTGTGGACATACAAGATCAAAATGCCCTTGAATAGCTGTCCCTTGAGTTTAAACCAAACTTTAGGCTTTGGCTTTTCTGTGAGCATCTCACTGTAATGAGTACTGTTGATTGTTGAACCTTTTTCTTGGTTGTGGTGGTCATGGTGGTGATTATGTGCCACAGAGTCAGTTCTGACTTTTAGCATCCCTGCATAGGGTTTCTGAGGCTGTAAAGCTTTACAGAAGCAGAAAGTCTCATCTTTCTCCTATGGAACAGTTGTTAGTTTTGAACTGCTGGCCTTTAGATTAGCAGCACAAATTGGAACCACTATACTACCAGAACTCCTTTTTTCTTGATAGTGTTTCAATACTGGCCCTTGAGAATCCCAGAAAACTGTAAGCATCAATTTTCCAGTTAATGGTTGACTTTGTGTATATGTGTGTGTGAGACTCTGGATTCTTTTGGTCTATAAAGGCTGCTGAAACCCCCAAACTGAAAATATATGCCATAAAGGATACAAGAGAAACTGGGAAGCTGTATCTATTATATTATCATGTTCTGAGGTTTTTGTTTTTTTGTGTGTGAATTGAGTGAAAGTTTACAAGGCAGATCATCAGGTTTACATTCAACAAATCATATACTTTGTTTCACTACAATGATTATAATCCACATCATGTACCATCAGTTAACAGTGTTTCTCTCCATTCATTTTACCTTTTTTTTTTTTTTTTTAACATTTGGTCATATATAATAATTTACACCACCAAAGGGCACATTCTGAAAGTCTGCTTCCTGGCTGCCAGCTCTCAGTCCCTCTCTTACAATGAACATTTTTAAAAAAATTTATTGTGAATTGTGTGATGGTTTACAGAGCAAATCATCAGTTTTACACTCAGCAAACCATATACTTTGCTTCATTACAATGATTGCAATCCCTTCCATGTACCATCAGTTAACAGCATTTTTCTTTATTCACTTTAACTCTTGCATTCCTCCATGTGTCTCCTGCTACCCTCATCTTTCCTCTGCTAATCTCTCTTTTTATTTTTGAAAGAAGTATAACATCAATTTTTATTAACCAAGTAGTGTAAAAATGTAATGAAGTGCATAACTGCAGGTTCTTCACAATTAGACTGCTACCAGAAAGGCCTAAATGCTAGTGTTTACCACTCTCAAGCCAGTGGTCTTTCAACTTTGCAAGGGAAGATATTTTAAGTTCTCTTTGGAGTAAATGAAGCCATTTTTTATAATTAACTAAAATCCACACTTTAGTCATACTACCTTAGGTTATTTTCTTCTTCTTTTTTAACCAGATGTTCTTTTTGCTAGCCCAGGATCCCACATTACATATAGTTGTCATGTCTCCATAGTCCTCTGTTTTTGTTTTTTTTTAAATGTATTATTGTGAATTATATGATAGTTTAATAATGGTTGACTTTGTAACTTTCTCTTGGTCGATTGAGGATGTTTCTATTCATACCCTGCCCTTTATTCTCAGATGCGTAGTGTTGAATCCATGCCTTGTC
>NW_006408934.1:995388-996849 GCF_000296735.1 Chrysochloris asiatica | reverse complement strand
CAACAAAAACCACCCAAGTCTGTCATGGATTATTTCATAAACAGAGCCATGGCTGCTTCGCAAATGATTTGCCACATAACCCACTGTCATTTGTCTATTCAACAGAATCATTTTACATGCGCACTCAGTGTTTTCATCAGCCATTGATGTAAATGGGAATTTTAATATAATCAGAACGCAGATAATTTTCAACTCACCTTTGTATCTACATATATTATAGGTACCTAGAGGGGTATCTAAGGAGCTCTGGTAGCGTAGTGGTTAAGAATCGGGCTGCGAACTGCAAGGTCAGCAGTTCAAAACTACCAGCTGCTCCACTGGAGAAAGATGAGGCTTTCTGCTCCCACAAAGATTTATAGCCTTGGAAACCCTGTTCAAGGTCTCTATGGATCGGAACCGACTTGATGGCACTTAACAACAACAACAGAGGGGTATCTAAAAGAAAATTCACATAAATCTCAACATGGGGTTTCTCAGTGTAGTGGGATTTCAAGTGATTCCTATCTGCTTCTGAAAAGTCATCCTGTTTTTTGCTTTCCTCACAATGAGCGTTTTTCAATGAATGAAAACCAACTAACTTCTTTTGAAAAATAAGATGGGCAGAAAGATTGCTTCTATTAAGATCAATTATTGATTAGGGAAAGGGTATGAAAGCTACAGAGACAGTTTATTGAGACAATTAGCTATGAGAGAGTTGCCAGAGCACAGAAGGAAGAAAATAAGAGCAATGAGATGGCTGCCATTAAGTATGATCTATTGCTGAATTCATTCATTATAAATTAGTGATTGTCTGGTAGCTTTGTTTCTACTCAACACCCACCAACAGTATAACTTCATCCAGAAAACCCATATGGAATCTGCTTTATTTTCATCATTATAAGAGGATTTTTTTAAATATAAGAAGTATTGCTACTGTTCCAGAAATCGGTTACCATCCAAATGTAGGGAAACTTAGAAAAAAACATGAGAACTTCTAGCATAGACTGAGAGGATGTTGTTGACTGGTGTGATTAGAAAAGTTTGCTATTGAAAAAGGTTTTTGAGAATTTGTGAAATTCACTGATTTCCAACTATTTGCTAGATGCCTGGGAGGTTGTAAACTTTTGTGAAGAAAAAAGGGGGTATCACTGAAATTATAGTTATATCCAACTGTTTTTTATGAAATAAGAAAAAATATCTTCCCTGTGCTTTAAAAATATGAATGTGGTATGTACTGTAGTGAGTCATAATATTAAATTCATTTAAAATTTTTCATTGAATACATAGTAATGTTTGTAATTGCATATATCCCCATATTTGTTGTTGTTGTTAGGTGCCAACGAGTCAGTACCGACCCACAGTGACCTTTGCAAAGAGAATGAAACACTGCCAATCCTGGGCAAACCTTACTGCTTACACTTGTGTCCATAGATGCTGCCACTTGGCCAATCCATCTCATTGGAGGTCTTCCTCTCTTTCTCT
>NW_006408934.1:991276-993003 GCF_000296735.1 Chrysochloris asiatica | reverse complement strand
GCTACCTGTAGGCACATGGGTATTATCCTATCACATACAGTGTTGTACCTCATGACTGATCTGGATATGTTCTTTTTGACAATGAATTCAATAAATAAATGGTATTTAAAGACTCTAATAACATAACTACTTTTACATGGATTTAAAATATATATTTTATTTGGAAAGAAAATTTATTCTTATATTTAAAATGACTGACTTAGGCAATAGCTACTTCTTAGAAGTTAAAATTGTTTTTAAGTACTATTGAGTCCATTTTGACTTATAGTGATCCAATGTGACAGAGTAGAACAACCCATAGGGTTTTCTTGGCTATAATCTTTATGGAAACAGGTCTTTCTTAGTGCTCAAATTTTCAATTACTTAATTCATATGTCAAAAAGGGATGAGACCAACAATGGATGTGGGGCAGAGAGTTCACCTTGGACATGCTGAGTACTTTCATATAATCCTGATAGGATGCATGTTCTTTGTCCTGGCATACTGCCTTCAATGAATCTTTTGTCAGTTGGACAAAAGAAATGGAAACCCTGCTAGTATAATAATATAAGGACAGCTAAAGAAGACAGACAATATTTACAAGAGAAATGCTTGTTTTCTGCAGTGGAAATGTTTCACTCTGTAGTTTTTACACCCCTCAGAGATGCACAAGATCTGAAGGACCACATGCTGACACTTAGAACTTAATGTTGAAAGCTGAGATCCTAGAGGTGATGCTCGTGGAAGGTGCAAAAGTAAGTGCTCACAAAGACTGGAGAGACAAAAAGAGTAGATAGGGCAGAGACTCATAAATTCTCAGCTGAGATTAAATTTAAGAAACTGAGAAGTGATTTAATTGAAAAAGTAAAGAAATTTTGGCACCAACTTCTTATTGATATCTTGTAGAAATGTAGCTGGGTAAAACTTTTGAAATGTTAACCTATGTTCTTCCTCCCTTTCAAGCAGATAATAGCCTATACACATTGCTACAGGGAAGAAATGCAGAGCAGAAAGCACATTGATTTTAAGTCTTTGTCTGGATTATATGTTCAAAAATCCTTGGACTTTAAGGTACCACAGGGAATGAAAAAACAACAACAACTATTTGCAATAAATATGCTTTAAGAACCAAAAGTCTCAAGAAAGTGGATCTTCTTCTCCTGAAGATTTAAAAACATTTTCCTAGTTATGGGGATGAACTACAAGTTCTGTTGTACCTTTGAGTGGGTTCTGTCTTATAGGGACCTGATGTATACCAAAGTAAAACATTGCCTAGTCCTGTGCCATCCTCACAATCATTGCTATACATGAGCCCACAATTTCAGTCACTGTGCCAGTTAATCTTGTTGAAGATCTTTATATATTTCAGTGACCTTCTACTTTACCAAGCATTGATGTTCTTAATCATGGAATGGTTCCTCCTGATAACATTTCTAAAAGCACATGAGGCCAAGCCTTGACTTTCTCACTGTGAAGGAGTATTCTGTCTGTACTTCTTTTAACACAAATGTGTTCATTTTCTGATAGTCTTTGTGAACACACAATTCAGAAGCATCCATTCTTCTTCAGTCTTTCTTATTTATTGTTCAGGTTGTGTTATGCATGTGAGGTTTTTGCAAATACTATGGCTTGGGTCACACCCACTTTAGTTCTCAAAGTCATATCTTTGCTTTAAAGATCTCAAAAAGGTGTTTTGTAGCAGCTTTGCCCAATGAAATATGTTGCTTGATTACTGCTTCCATGGTATT
>NW_006408934.1:986995-988256 GCF_000296735.1 Chrysochloris asiatica | reverse complement strand
GTCTTTAAAGTGTTCAAGAGCAAAGATGTCAGTCTGAGGACTAAGGTACTCCTAACTATGGTATTTTTAATTGCCTCATATGCATGTGAAAGTTGGACAGTGAATAGGGAAGACCACAGAAGAATGGATTCATTTGAGATATCTTGTTGGAGCAGAATATAAAAATACCATGAACTACCCCAACAAACAAGCAAATCTGTGTTAGAAGAAGTACAGCCAATAAGAAAGACATAAGAGGGAAATCACTGATATAAGGAGTCTGTTGTGTTCTCAAAGAAGTGTGTTGTGTTTGTCATTAAGGCTTTTCATTCAACATATCTTGTCAACCCCAGCTCCTACTTTAGATGTTGTAGTTAAGTGCCATCAAGTTGGTCCCAACTTATAGCAACCCTGTATAGAGATTCTGAGGAGCAGCTGCTGGGTTTGAACCACTGACCTTGTGGTTCGCAGTCCAGTGCTTATCCTATAGCATGATACCAGGAGTCCTTAGAAAACATAGTTGGATTGTATTTCCCAGCCCTCTTGGAGTGTATACGGTCACATTGCCAAACGCAATGCCAGTAGGAGTGGTATGCATAATTGTAGGAGTCACCATGGATCTGGTCACCTTCTCTTTTCCCTGTGCTTGTTCTTGGGAAATTTGGAGTGGGCAAAGAAAGCTTCCCTTAACCTGAGTCTCTTAGTGAGTAATATGAGTAGAATTTCTCTATCAGCCTGCATAGAACACAACATGATAAAGAAATTTACTTCAGCTTTGTGTACTTGGTTGATTGTTGTTGTTGTCAAGTGCCATAGAGACAGTTCCGACTCATAGCAACCCTGCACAGAGTTTACAAGGAGCAGCATTGAGTTTAAACCACAGACCTTACGGTTCAATCTGACCTTGAGGTCCAGTGCTTATCCGATGGCACCACACCAGGACTGCATAATGGGTTGATGTAGTTGTAGTTGTTGTTAATTGCTGTTGAGTTGGTTCCAACCCATTGTGACCTTGTATAGGGTTTCCAAGGAGTGTCTGGTGAGCTTGAACTTCTGACTTTGTGGTTCAAACTGACTTTGCAGTCCAGCGCAATAACCCACAGTGCCAGAGAGGACTCCTGGGTTGATAGGAATGAGCAATTTAGAAATTAGAAATCTATAGTAGGGTATCTCACTACCATCAAGCAGTAGAATTCCTCATTTGTAAGAGTTTTGAAACATTGATGAATAGGGCAGAAGCCAGGTCAAATTATGAGGGTCAGAGAGATGTCTAACTGAGGGT
>NW_006408934.1:984847-985891 GCF_000296735.1 Chrysochloris asiatica | reverse complement strand
AAAAAGAGGAAGTCCCCCAGAGAGATGGATTGGCAAAGTGGCAGCATCAGTGGGCTCAAGCGTGGCAACAATTGTGAGGTTGGCCCTGGACCGGGCAGTGTTATGTTCTATTAAACATAGGATCGCTATGAGTTGGTACTGACTTGATAGCATCTAACAACAACAACATTGTAATGAATTAGGGAGCCTAACTGAGAAAAGAGTACTATGAGAGGGATGGTTGGTTTAAGATTTGTAGAGAAGGTAGAGTGCAGGAAATATTTCGGACCTCAGTTACATAGGAATATGCCTTGGCGGATGCTAATGCTTTTGATTCTTCTCCTCCCCAGTTGTGAAGTTATAGGAAGTCAGACTCCACCTCCATATCTTTTTTACAGTTGGATTTTGGGACTTGTGCTTGTGTGTGCTTACTCATGTTGTTCTGACTCATGGTCACCCTAGGTAAAACAGAGCAAAACACTGTTGGTTCCCTGCTGTCTTCCCAGTAGTTTGAGTCATTGTTGCAGCTACTGTTTCAATCTATCTCATTGATGACCTTCCTCTATTTAGCTAACCCTCCAATATGCTAAGCATCATATCTTTCTCCAGAGTCTGGTCCCTCCAGAGAACATGTCCAAAGTACAAAATATGAACCCTCGCCATTTTCATTTTTAAGAAGCAATCTGGCTCTACTTCCAAAAAAATGTATTCTGAGTTTTCATGAAATATTCAATATTTTTCTCTAAAACCATACTTCAAATTCATAAATTCTCTGGTCGTCCTTTTCAGTATTCAATTTTAACATGTATAGGGCATGATGGAAAATTCTGTGGTTTGGATGCGGTGCACCTTAGTCCACAAATTGACCTATTTATTCTTTAACTCTTTAACGAGACTAGATTTGACCAATGCAATATGTCATTTGATTTATTGACTGCTGCTTCCATGAGCATTAATTGTGGATCCAAGTAAAAAGAAATCTTTGACAATTTCAATCTTTTCTACATTTGTCATGATGCCATTTATTGGTCCAGTTGTGAGGATGTTTTGCTTTCTTTATATTGT
>NW_006408934.1:982059-984287 GCF_000296735.1 Chrysochloris asiatica | reverse complement strand
GTTGATGTACTGCTGCAGCCATCTTTGCTCAGTAAAGTTTTACTTGCATGTGTTAGTAATGATATCATTTTATAATTTCCCTTGGCTCACCTTCCTTCATAATGGTCACAAAGTTGACTAGGTAGTTTCTTTCAAATTTCTTAGCATAGACAAGTGATCACCTGCTGCATCAGGTTGTTATAATATTTCAATTGGTATTCTGTTGATTCTTGGAGGCTTGGTTTACAATAAATGTTTTCAGTACAGCTTGAACTTCTTCCTTTAATACCATTGGTTCTTGGTTATATGCTACATCTTGAAGGGTCTGAATAACAACCAATGGCTGGGATCTTTCTGAAGCAGCTCTCCATGTCTTCATTCTGAGGTGTCTTTGGAAGGGCTTTAACCAGCAATCTTTCAGTTAGGATCCAAGTGTTTAACCATTTGCTTTATGCAGGGACTCCTTTTGGCCCATAGGAAAATTTTTAAATGTTCTATCTTTTTCTCTCTATTCCCCTTTCTCACTTTTTTCCCCTTCCTATCTCACTCTCATGTTAGTCTTTCCCTAAAAGACAATCCAAGATGAAGAAGTGAGTTAAATATTAACCTCCAAGGATTGAAATTGAAAATATTATTTTAGTTCATTTGATGTTCTTAAAAAGGTCATAAGTGAGTCTTCTTGAGAATAAGAGAATGTCTGTAAGATAACCAGGTATTTAATATTATCCACTTCCAAATAACAATTTTCATACAAGAATTTTCCTCTCCCTAGTCCTGCAGGACCGTTTCTACCTCTCTAGGTTACCAAATAATCAGGAAGAGGCAATTAATTTGAGGGCTTGACTTAATCATCATCTTTCCCTGTGGAAACTAGAAACCTACCTAAGATATGTTGGTTAATTCTGTAGGTTTCTAAGCAGGTTTTTCATATGTATTTAATATTAAAAACCAAATTTTCCTTGGAACATTTAACCAAGGGGCACTGCTTTTGTTTTTCTGAGTGGCTTCTCCCTGACTTCTCTGAAGCTACTGTTAGAATTGTTGGAATTATTCCAAATATTTGGGTTCTGTGCTGGACCATTAAGCCTTAGACAACCTAAGAAAAATCACAAAGGATTGCTAGTGTCAGAACTGAAGGAGCAACAAGCTTTGAAATATGGGCAGAGATAAAAAGCAAAGCCTCTGCAGGTATGTCATTGCCTTCCAGAAGAAAATACTAACAGAGTGGACAGTCAAGGCAGGAGTTAAAAGCTGTCACCCATGGGATGGAAAAGTGAGAGGAGGAGTTGGTCAAAAAATGGGGGATAAAAACTTCTTCTGGTCCATTTAAATTTAAGACCTGTCTTGTAGTATTACTACAAAAATTCTTCAGCACTCACAGAGATGGCCAAAAGAAACAGAGTAACAAGAATGAAAAGATAGGTATTTTATTGGATTCTGGACATCAAAATCTGTGTTCCTTTTTTAAAACACCTCTCAACATGCTTGGATGGAAATCACAGATTTTTGCTGCATGGCTAATCAAAAGATTGCAAATTTTCAATGTATCCTCTAGGATGCTGATGACAAGAAGTCAGAAATAAGGCCACTGGTAAAATTATTCAGGACTTATCGGGTTCTTAATGTTGTATCCCAGGGGTATATATTAAAGAAATGTATTTATAGGAAGAAAAAAATTAATTGATGACAATTATTTCTGGTTCCAGATCTTTATTAAGGTAATGCAGTCACACAGAAATTTGAATCCCATCTTTAAGTTATGACACATACAAATGCCTTATTCCACAGAAAGACCTGGAGTTGTTAATGCTTTTAGTTTAGTCTCTGACTTCCATGGAGCACAGTACATAAATATGCAGCACCCCACTTCCTTAATTAATATAGGCTTTCCTATTTTAGAACCCTTCATCCATTGTACTGAATTTCTCCACATGGGGCAAAAATTTATATTGAAAGCTGATCCAAGGAAAATTTAATTGAAAGGATTTCTCCAACAGTTGCTGTAGTGCCCTCTTTATTCATAGCTCCTGGTAACTGAGCTAAGTAGATAAAATCATAAGCCAACAATATGTTAATGACAATATTTTTTTTTTTTTGCTGTAGCTGTTGTCCAATTGACTTTAACTTCTGACAATCCTATATATGTAAAGTAGAGCTGTTTCATAGGCTTTTCAAGGTTGTGACTTTTCAGAAGCAGATCATCAGACTTTTCTTCTGATGTATTTTTGGGTGGGTTTGAACTGACAACC
>NW_006408934.1:978040-980879 GCF_000296735.1 Chrysochloris asiatica | reverse complement strand
TCTTCCCAAATTCTGCAGAGCTCATAGTAAAAGGCTGTGAATATGGCAATATTATATATTTTTACAAGTGAATTCAGAGTTATCCTGAAGGGAAGATAGAGGCCAGCTTCTGAGAATTATCTGCTTTGCATGATGTTTCTCCTTCTGCTGGAACTGTGTCAAACAGCGGGAGTGAAAATGGCTCTCTGCATATGGGTAGATGTGTGGATAGATAAACAGGATGAACAGGTGGGGAGAGAGAGTGAGATTATACCCACAAATATATATAAAGATTTGACAAAGGATATTTTCACATAGCTATTTACCTTTGCTGCAAACCTATCTATGAAAGTGGTGGTGAATACAGGGGCAAAATTATGAAAACATCTTAGAAATTAAAGTAATAAGTTGCTGGGCCTGGAGGCTCAGAACCATAGTCTCAGGAGACACTTGGTCAGTTGGCATTATTACAGTAAAAAAAAGACAATGTTCTGCATTCTACTTATGCAAGCAGTGACTTGGGCCTTAAAAGCTCATGAGCAGCTATCTAAGGAGCAACTAGTGGTCTCTCCCTGAAAACACTTGGAAAATTAGTCCAATGGACTAATGGACCACATGGACATCAGTATCTGTCAAATTGAGACTAGAAGAACCGATGATGCCTAACAACTTTTCTGAAAGGAACCGTATTAGATTACCCTGGATAGAGTGGAAGAAAATGTGGAAAAAAATAAAATCATAAAAGACCAGGCTTACTGGTTAGATAGAACCTGGTGGCATCCCAACACTACAGCCCTTGTTCAAGTCTGGAATTGAAATCACCCCCATTGTTTAATGTTCAGCCAAGCAATAGATAGGTATATAGAAGAGAAAGCAGCACTTGTTATGTACACACAACGTAGAATGGTCAACCATTCAAGATTCAAAGGGCAGCATTTACCCAAGAACAAAATTCAGAAGGATTGGTTAAGTAGGATGAAATGGAAATAGGAAACATAGGGAGAAAGTGCTATAGGTGACGTTAAATTGAGGGAATTGCAATCATTGAGATGAATTAAAGTGTATGATTTGTTGAATGTACTGTTGATGATCTGCTCTGTAAACTTTCACTTCATTCACAATAAAAAGTTAAGAAAAAAAGAAATTCTAGATTTACTCTTTTCCAAAGTAGGAAATTATAATTTTAAGAGAATATTTTTATCATGATTTTCTATAGAAAATTCTTTATATTTGCTGAGGGTTTTTTTCATAGGTCCAAAAATCTTTAAAATTAAAACTCTTTAGGATTTTACCTATCATCTTTTCCCTAGCTTTAGTTTTGCTTTCTAAGTATTGTTGTTGTTAAGTGCTGTTGAGTCGGTTCCAACCCATAGTGACCCTATATCAGGTTTCTGAGGAGCAGCTGGTGAGCTTTGACTACTGACCTTGCAGTTCAAATGGCTTTACAGTGTGGCACATTAACCCAGAGCCCCACACCAGGACTCCTAAATATGTTGTTGTTGTTATGTGCCATGGAGTCAGGTCCAACTCATAGCAACCCCGTACAGGGTTTCCGAGGCTGAAAATCTTTACGGGAGCAGAAAGCCTCATCTTTCTCCCATAACAGCTGGTAGTTTCGAACTGCTGACCCTGAAGTTCACAGCCCAATATGTAACCACTATGCTACCAGAGCTCCTAAGTATGGGCACGTTAAATACAGACTTTTTAAAAAAAAAGTCTAATCAAGATCACATGTGACTCTATTTTGAGCTCCACCACATATCATTTCAGTTTTCATCATAACTCCATCAGGAGTCAATGCTTCAGGCATTGGTAAGAGTTTTAAATAAGTTTTCCTTTCTTACAATCATTATTCCTTTCTTCATGCTGCTTTTCCTTTCACATCCTCGTCTCCTTTAATGATGTTTTAAAATAATTTCTAGAAAAATAAAATTCAAGGATACTTTTGTTTTATCATTTCAAGTTTCAATGCAGACTTGTGATCAAGCTGGAGTGATCTGTAGACAATTAAAATAGATTTACTCATCAAATATGCATGGCACTGTAGGATAAAACACTGGACTGCAAGATTGGTCTCAACCCCAAGGTCAGTGGTTCAGACCCACCAGTTGCTTCTTGGAAATCCTGTACATGGCCGTTGTGAGTCATAACTGATTCAATTATATGTAATAATAACAGCAATCACCTGCAAGGTGAGTCTAAAAAGCAACAGTCTAAAAACCATCTGAATTTCACGTTTCTTTTACTGAATTGATTAAGTTGATCTGTCAAAATTATCAAGGTGGTTTATGGTTTGTTTAAATCAACTTCAAATCATAGTGAGATTTGACATTAGTCCCTGATTCTGACTCAATATAACTCTAACTCTATTTCTACTTTCCATATTGCTGTTTAGAGTTTTGGGGAGCTTTCGATGGCATTTGATGATGGTGAGGTGATAGAGTATACTTACTGTGTTAAAATGGTATTCTTAAGCCTTTCTAAAACAATAGAACCACCACTTGTTGTTAGGTGCCATCTAGTCAATATTGAAACAGAAAGAAACACTGCCCAATTCTGGGCCAACCTCACATTTGTTGCCACGCCTGAGCCTATTGATGCTGCCACTTTGCCAATCCATCTCTCTGGGGCTCTTCCTCTTTTTCTCTGACTATCCACCTTACCAAACATGGTACCCTTCTCCAGTGACTGGTCTCTCCTGACAACATGTCCAAAGTATGAAAGCTGAAGTTTGGCCATCCTGGCTTCTAAGGAGCAAGAGGTTGCACTTCTTCCAAAATGGATCTATTGGTTCTTTTGGCAGCCCATGGCACTTTCAATATTCTTCTCCAACACCATAACTCAAAAGCATCAATTCTTC
>NW_006408934.1:970050-977940 GCF_000296735.1 Chrysochloris asiatica | reverse complement strand
ACTTCTTCCAAAATGGATCTATTGGTTCTTTTGGCAGCCCATGGCACTTTCAATATTCTTCTCCAACACCATAACTCAAAAGCATCAATTCTTCTACAGTTCTCCTTATTCACTCATCTGTTTAGGACCCTGTATTTTCTAATATTAAGCTCTTCTTGCTGACTTTCAAGGTTTCATCTTGACTTTTTATGGTAAATATCTAAGGATAGAATTAGATATTGTCTTGATTTCTCAGTGCTTACTGTTGTCAGGTGCCATCTAGTAGTATCATTGTTGGATGATTTACACATTCTGTTGAGTCACTTCTCTTTGGAATGGTCAGAAATGTCGTTTCCATTTGGTGGCTAGAAACCTGTCTTCCAAATTTCCTGGCATAGATGAGTGAGAGCCTGCAGTGCTATATCACTTGTTGGAAGATTTCAATTTGTATTCCATGAATTCCTGGAGCCTTGCTCTTTGCCAATGTCTTCAGCGCACCTTGGATTTCTTACTTCAATTACACTAGCTCTTGATCATATGCTTTATCTTGCAGTTTGTTTTTGGTAAAATGACTCCGTGTATTCATTCCTTTTTTTTTTTTTTTTGGTTTGCGTGTGCTTTTTTTTTAAGTTTTTATTGTGAATTGAGTGATAGTTTACATGTGTGAACATCTGTTTTACACTCATCCTACTTTATTTCATTTCATTGCAATGATTACAATCCCCCTCCCCCATGCATCATCATTCAACAGCATTTGCTTCCATTCCCTCTGGGTTTTTTGTTTGATTGTTTGTTTTTGTTTATTTTTTGGATGCACACCGAAGCACTCAGGAATATATAACCATTCAAACAACCAAAGTGTACAGCCTACAAGCCTGCCCCCCAGCTGTCAGCACACAGATCCTCTCCCTCTCTGAGTTCAGAGTCCCCAGCCACTCCATCTCTCCATGTCATTATTTCTGCCGCCATCTCTGGCCTCACTTCTTCTCTGGATAGGGACCTGCACTCTACTCTTCTCTCTTGATGGTTCCAAGGTCCTCTGCTCCTGGACTGCAAGATCAACCACTCCCCTGCTTTTCTTGCAAAATGTCTGCTTTTACATTTGCAACACTCACAATCAGTCCTGATAGCAATTATTCACTATTGAACCACAAGAGTCTTATCCCCATCTCATTTCATCAGCCCCATTCAGACAGGTTGGAAACCACTCAGTGGAGATTCTACCTTCCTCCACACCCTCTAAAACTAGGCTCCTTCTTGAAAGCTTCTAAGCTAGTCACTTCATGCCTTTGTAGCCCCACCCCCACCCCATATTGTGTAGCCAGTGTCTAAGTTGCTCATCCCTGTCAACCCTGTGTACCAAGGGGATGGGAATGATCTTCTCTGTAAAGATTTTTTTCCCTCTTTTGAGCTACTACATCCATAGGTATAAGTCAAGTTCATCAAATTGTACCGGATTACTCTTTTTTTCCTCTTCTTTCTTCCTCTAATCGAATTCTGATCACCTAGCCATTGAAGCCAGGTCAAGTGGTACTATCAGCAAGTATGGGTGTTCTTGTGCATCTCCCCTCACTTCATATCAGCTGGATGTTTCACTATCTGCTCAAGTCCTCGGTGGCCATGTCCCTGTCCCTGGGCCCAGGATTCCCCAGATCTTGCCATACTTCTGGCCAACCAGGTCTCAATCCAGTTTGAGAGGAGTCTATTGAATATGGTCAGAATTAGCTCACAACTTCACTGCTGTTTTCCCTCACTTCCCCTTATCGGTAAACCAACATGGTCACCAGCAAGACCACATGCCTGCTTGTGTATTATTCCCCTTTAGTCTCAGTCTTGGAAGGGGGTTTGCCCTGAGGGGACCTGACCGCTTGCCTTGATGGCTGCACAGTGAACAACTTGCTTGCTTTTGTAGTCATCAATCAGACTGCCATTATTGTTTTTTATTTTTCCTGCTGGTCTTTCTTTAAAGAAGTATCTTCTGTTCTTCTAGCCACTCCAGGCTGTTTGTTCTGCTTGTCCTTTCAAGTTGAAATTTCCCACCTCAGAAGATTCTGGCTAAGGAACAGGATTCCACCTATGGTCTTGTGCAATGAAAGGCTCCTCAGGAATCCTACTTCACTGGGCAAGTTCTAGCCCAATTTTAGGTATTTCAATCAATTATAGGCTGAAGATGGACTTACAAGCTTTCTATGGTTATGTTTCTGGTGATTCCATTCTCTCCCCCTCAAGTGTCTATTTTACAATAGTAGGCGAAGGAAACCAAGATTCAAAAGACAGTCAAGCATCTTTATATCTCCCCCCCACCCCCATTTTACCCATTCAAACCATGCCTCAATCCCTGTATCCTAGAGACCTGTTTTTCCAAGGTTGAGCATACATCACTATTTACCTTTGTCCCACTTAGCCCATGCAAACCTGTCTAACTGTTCTCCCAAACCATCTTGTTCTTCCATAACCCCCTTTCTTGTGTTGTTGTTGTTGTTGTTAAGTGCCGTCGAGTCAGTTTCGACCCATAGCGACCCTGTACAGGGTTTCCGAGGGTGTAAATCTTTACGGGAGTAGAAACCTGATCTTTCTCCCGCGGAGCAGCTGGTAGTTTCGAACCGCTGACCTTAAGGTTCGCAGCCTGATTCGTAACCACTACGCTACCAGAGCTCCTCTTTCTTGTGTAGTGCATGTCTATTCCCTATCCCGTGCTCCTCCTTCCTTTGCCCAATCCCAGAAACACTGGTAACCAACAAAGAACAAATTTTTCCCCAGTTAGTGTGGGTACTTTTTCTTAAGCTTTTACAATAATGGTCCTATGCAATATTTCTCCTTTTGTAACTGACTAGTTTCACACAACATAATGTCCTCAAGGTTCATCCATGCTATGTGGTAGCTTGCAGCTTGCTTGTTAGTCTTCAAGGTATCATAATATTCCATTGTGTGTATGTACCACAGTTTTTGTTTGTTTGTTTGTTTGTTTTTATCTATTATTCAATTGATGGGCATTTAGGCTGTCTCCATCTTTTTGCTATTGTAAATTGTGCTGCTATGAGCATTGGTGTGTATATATCTACTTGTGTTATGACTCGTATTTCTTGTGGATAAATACCAAGTAGAGTAATTGCTGGATCATAAGGAATTTCTATTTCCAACTTTCTGAGGAAGTGCCATACAGTTTTCCAGAGTGGTTGGACCATATTTTTGCAATCCCACCAGCATTATAGAAGGGTCCCAGTATCTCTTCATCCTCACCAGGATTTATTGTCCTCTACTTTTTGATCTTCAGTGTTGTTGCTGATGTGAGATAATATCTCATTATTGTTTTGATTTGCATCACTCTAATGGCTAGTGATTATAAACATTTCTTCATATGTTTTTTGGTTGCCCAGATCTCCTTCTTGGTGAAGTGTCTGTTCATGTTCTGTGCCCAATTTTTATTGGGTTATTTGTCTTTTTCTTATAGAGGTGTTGTAGTTTCCTATATATTTTAGAAATTAGTCTCTTGTCTAATGTGTTGTTGCAAAAGATTTTTCCTATTCTGTGGGTTCCCTTTTTACTCTTCTGGTGAAGTCTTTTGATGCACATAAGTTTTTAATTTTTAGTATGTCCCAATCATCTACTTTGTCTACTTTTGTGTGTGTGTAATTTTCACAATGTTTGGTAGTATGTGTGTGCCCTGTATTAGTGTGTGCTCAAATTTGTCCCTATTTTTTCATTGATGGCCATTGTAATTCTGGGATTCACATTTAGGTCTTTAATCCATGCTGAGTTGGTTTTTGTATATGGTATGAGGTAAAGACTTTTTTCAATCATTTGTATATTGCTTTCCAGTTCTGCCAGGACCATCTGTTGAATAGACTATCTTCTCCCCATGCAGTATACTGAGGGACTTTATGGAAAATCAGTTGGCTGTATGTGCTTATCCTACAGTGTCAGACCAGGACTCTGTGTATAGGTTGTTGTTGTTGTTATTAGGTCCCATTGAGTCAGTACCAACTCATAGTGACCCTATGCACAACAGAACGAAATACTGCCTGATCCTGGGCCAACCTCACAATTGTTGCCACACTTGAGCCCACTAATGCTGCCACATTGCCAATCCATCTCACTGGGGGTCTTCCTCTTTTTCTTTGGACCTCCACTTTACCAAGCCTGATTTCCTTCTACAGTGACTGGTCCCTCCTGACATTATGTCTGATGTACTAGAGATGAAGTTTGGCCACCCTGGCCCCCAAAGAACACTCTGACTGCACTTTTTCCAACACAGATCTGTTGGTTCTTTTGGCAACCTGTGGTACTTTCAATAGTCTCCTCCAACACCATAACTCAAAGGTATCAATTCTTCTATGGTCTTCCTTATTCACTGTCCACTTTTCGCATGCATATGAGGTTATTTAAAATACCATGGCTTGTGCTAGGAGTACCTTAGTCCTCAAGCTGACATCTTTGCTCATCAACACTTTAAAATGTCTTGCACAGAAGATTTGCCTAATACATACATCATTTGATTTCTTGACTGCTACTTCCATGAGTGTTGATAGTTGATCTAAGAAGAATGAAGTCCTTGACAACTTTAAACTTTTCTCTGTTGATAAGAATGTTGTTTATTGGTCCAGTGGTGAGGATTTTTGTTATATTTACATTGAGATGCAATCCATACCAAAGGCTGTGGTCTTTGATCTTTATCAGTAAGTATTTTAAGTCATCTTCACTTTCAGCAAACAAGGTTGTATCATCTGTATATCTCAGGCTATTAATGAGTCTTCCTCCAATTCTGATGCCACATTTTTCTTCGTGTAACCCAGTTTCTCAGATTATTTGCTCAGCATACAGGCTGTGTATAGGTATGTTGTTGTGTTAAGGACCGTGGAGTAGGTTCTGACCCATAGTGACCCTGAACAGGGTTTCCGAGGCTGTAAATCTTTACGAGGGTAGAAAGCCTCATCTTTCTCCCGCGGAGCAGCTGGTGGCTTCAAACTGCTGAACTTGCGGTTCGCAGCTGATTCGTAACCACTACGCTACCAGAACTCCTTGTATATGTATGAGTATTTATTTAATGCTGTTTCCTTTCCATTTGGAGTACTTCCAATAGTAATATTTGAGATATTGTTCTGGTAGTGGCAAATTCTCAAAGTTCTGTTTAAGAATGACTTGATTCCCCCTCATTTTTTGAATTGCAACTTTACTGACTAAAAAATTCTTGGTTGGCACTCAGTTTTGTTCTGTACTTTATATATGTGAAGTGCTCCATTGTATCTTGGCCTTTAGCATTCCTGGGAGAAACACACTGATTTATTTGTAAACCCTTGGAATGCTTTATTCTATTTTTTATTCTCTTGCTGCTTTCAGGTTTCTCTCCTTGTCTTCAGTTTTCAAGAATTATTTAGAATATTTTGGGGAGTTGATCTTTTTGTGTTTCTTCTCATTGGACTCTGTGGTGGTGGTGTTCTTAGGTGTTGTTGAGCCAATTCTGACTCATAGTGACCCTATACATAACAGAATGAAACGCTGCCCTTTCCTGTGCCATTCTAACAAATTTGTTATGTTTGAGTCCATTGTTGTTGCCACCATGTCATTCCACCTTGTTGGAAGTGTTCCTCTTCTTCACCCATCCTTCACTTTACCAAATATTATGTTCTTCTCCAGGGACTTTTCCCTCTTGATATTATGTCCAAAGTAGGAAAGATGAAATCTTGCCATCCTTGCTTCCAAGGAGCAGTCTGGCTCAACTTCTTTCAAGACTTCCAGACTTCCTAGTTTGTGTAGCTTGCTGTATGTAACGTTGTTTATCTGTTTGGGTCTGAGAAATTCTCTCTGATTATTTCCTGGAAATTTGTTTCCATGTTTTTATTGTTATGGTGCTCTGAGATTCCAAAAGTCTAATGCTTGATTTCTTAATTGAATCCAATATTTCCATTTGTGTTTGCTTTTCTTTGCTCTCTCTCTCTCTCTCTCTCTCTCTCTCTCTCTCTCTCTCTCTCTCTCTCTCTCTTTCTCTCTTTTTCCTTGAGACTGATTAGTTCAGTTTGTTTTCTAATTCATTGATTCTATCTTCTGTCTGTTTGACTCTATTGTTGAGTGTTTCTCTTGCTTTTCTTGAATCAGGAGTTTTATTCTTCATTTCCAGTAGTTCTCTCTTGTTTTTGTTTTTGATGTTTTCAGTTTTCTTATAGAATTCCTCACTTTTTCTGCCATTTGCTTCCTGAAACAAATTCCTCAAGTTTGTTTTCTGTGCTTTTTCTCTTTAAACATATTTAGCACCATAGTCTGAATTATCAATTCTTTCCAATAGTCTGGCTTTCATAGGAAAGATTTCCTCTTCATGCTACGATTTTGACTGATCCTTTTTCTTTTTTGATTTTTGTGCATTGTGCTGTTTTTAAAAATTGAATCTGGATCATTTTGTTTTTAAAATTTTTACACTGAATTTTGTATTCTTGCATTGGGAGAAAATATTATGATTGGGTGCCCTAGTGGTACAGGAACAAAGTGCCTGGCTGTCAACCAAAAAGTCAGGGCCTTCAGCCAACAACCACTCCATGGGAGAAAGATGTGGCAGCCTGCCTCTGCAAAGACTCACATCCCTGGCAACTTCATGGAGCAGTTCCACTCAACCCCACTGGTTGGATTCCTATGTCATAATCAATCCTGAGGCAATGAGCTTGATATCTTCTACTGAGACCCACTAGAGAACACACTTACCTTTAGGGTTTTTTCAGTGCTAATTCATGCTTGATTTCTAAAATTCAATACGCTTGTGCAGGTGAGTGGTTAGTGGTTCACAGACACTGACTTAATTTGTGGGGCTTGATTTTTCTGAGGCAAAGACTGGAGACTATTTAGGGCTTTCCTTCCTGATGCCTCTGTACAGGCTCTCCAACAGTGTCCTGCTGTGGGCAGGGAGCCAGCTCATTCTCTGAGTTTCCAATCTCTTCAAAGGATTTTCCTTGTTCTGCTTCCCTGGCAATTCCTTATGGTCTCAGTCTTATCCTGCTTAGGCATTAGTGATATTTAACAGCATTCCTTCACATGGTTTCCCTTTGTCCCCTCCCAACTATGAGACTCATGAACTTCCACAATCAATATGTACTGCCTTAGAAAATTCCCACAATCAATATGTACTGTGGCTGCATCTTAAAATTAGCTCCCTTTCTATGTTCCTTGTATATTTGGGTGTTGCCTAGGCCTATTCCAACATGTCTGTGATAAATGAATGCTTCAGTTGCTAGCAGGTAGGTTCTCTCAGCTTCTATGCTATGCTCGCTCATCTTCTCCCACCCCTTCCCTTCTTCTGGACTCACCTTGACTCTCCAACAACTCAGCTACCATCTGGAATTCTGAGATTTCAGTCTGTGCTTGTTTTTATTTGTTGTTCAGTAGATTAGTTGTGCAGGCTTAAATGTGAGTGTTCATTCACATAACTGTTATGCCCTGCCCTCACCTCTTGCTGTTTTGTTTTTGTTTTGTTTTTTTAAATCCTATTTGTTTCTTTAGAGTTGGCCACCAATTGTAAACTCCATGAGAATGAGTCTGCTGTTTTATTTTTCTTCTACTTTCTCTATAGAGACAACAGAATTTGAGATGCATCACAGACTTACTGAAATAAAATCTCTGGGTTTTGTATTCTGATTGTAAAAGCTATGCAAAAGGCTTCAAAAGGTTTGTGGAAAATGGAATGAAAAGATATTGGAATTTGTCCCATGAACTTTTGATGCCCCCTCAAATGTGTTTATCATACAACATCAAAATTACACACAAGATAACAGAAAGCATCATAATTTCCTAATGCAGAAATGATCACTGTGTGTACTGTTGTTGTTGTTAAATACCTTGGAGTCAAATTAAAGTCATAGGGACCTTTTAAAAGGTTTCCTGACATGGTATTTTGAATAACCTCATATGGATGCGAAAGTTGAACAGTGA
>NW_006408934.1:962888-966215 GCF_000296735.1 Chrysochloris asiatica | reverse complement strand
TGTCTGCTATTTTAGTCTCTGAAGGTCAATTAAGTATTTACATGTGCACAGTGTAATTCTCAAAATAGTTGGGTCTTTTTATGTTGGGATTTTACAGAGTGTTCGTACGGTTTGTCTGTCTGTCCAGACTTGCTTTTTTCTTGCTGGTAGGCAGAAGTAAAGGGTCCTGCACAATTAACTTTAGGGCTCGGTCCCAGAGTCAGATGTCATAAGCAGCTGCAAAAGAATTAGCCCATGGGACCAATGGGCTCTTCCTCTCTGTGCCATAGGAAAACTGTGGGCTCAACACTGGACCCTTTGGGGGATGCACGCCCGCCTGCCTGAAGGTGTCTGGGCTGGACAGAGAAAGCACAACAGGGAAGAGGAGTTAAAAATGTGTAGAATTGCCCCACACCTCCTTTTGCAAATGTTGCTGTGATCCCGCCCTCTGAATTCAGCCTGGGTGGGATAACTGCAGAGAGAGTCCTGTGTCCCAATTGATTCCTAAATCACAATATTTCCCTTTTTACAGTGATTTTTCCACTGGTAGGTGCAGAAAACTGACACTCTGCACCTTATGCTTGATCTAGAGCTCTGGAATTGTTCTGTGGAAGCAGCTCCTCTGGGTTTTCAGTCCAACCCCTATGGAGCCTGTCTTACCTGACTCTGCTTCTGCTGCCTCCAAAACCAGAAATTGCCCATTTTGACTTCTTTTGATGCACCATTCAATATTTTGCCCATGTTGTTTTTGGTAGGTGCATAACGACCCTGTGCACAACAAAATGAAACACTGCCTGGTCCTGCACTAATCCCATATTTGTTGCTATGATTAAGTCCAAGCTCCTGCCACTGTGCTAGTCCATCTCATTGGGGTCTTCCTCTTTTTCTCAAACCTTCCATTTTATCTTGAACTGGTCCCTCTTGATAATATATCCAAAGTATGAGGGACAAAGTCAGCCCATCCTGGCTTCTCAGGAGCATTCTGGCTGTACTTCTTCCAGCACAGTTTGGGTTGTTCTTTTGGCAGGTCATGATACTTTCAATATTCTCCTACAGCATTGTAATTCAAATGCATCAATTCTTCTTTGTTCTTCCTTATTCACTGTCAAACTTTCACATGCATACAAGGTTACTGAAAATATCATCAGTTGGGTCAGGCTCACCATAGTCCTCAAACTGATATCTTTGCTCTTAAACTTTAAAGAGGATTTGTGCAGCAGATTTTCCTAATGCAACACATTGTTTGATTTCTTGACTGCTGCTTCCATTAGTATTGGTTTTTGATCAGGGTAAAATGAAGTCTTTGACAACTTCAGTCTTTTTTTCCATTTATATGCACGTTGTTTATTGGTCCAGTAGTGAGGATTTTTGTCTTCTTGACATTCAATTGCAACCCATACTGAAGGCTGTGGTCTTCCATATACATCAGTAAGTATTTTAAGTCCTCTTCATTTTCAACAAGCAAGGTTTTATCATCTGTTAATGAGTCTTCCTCTAATCCTGATGCTGCATTTTTCTTCATAAAATCCAGCTTTTCTGATTATTTGCTCACCATAGAGACTAAATAAGTATGGTGAGAGAATACAAACATGGTGCACACCTTTCTTAATTTTAAACCATTTGATGTTCTCTTGTTCTGCTAAAATAGCTGCCTCTTGGTCCATATACAGGTTCTTCATGAGCACAATGAAATGTTCCAGAATATGCATACTTCACAATGTTGTCCATAGCTTGTTGTAATCCACACAATCCAAAGCCTTTGCATAGTCAATAACGCACAGCTAAACATCTTTCTGGTATTCTCTGCTTTCATCCAAGATCCATCTGACATCAACGATTATATCCCTCATTCCACATCCAGGTCTGAATCCAGTTTGAACCTCTGGTAGTTCTCTGTCAATGTATGGTTGCAGCCATTTTTGGATTATCTTTAGCAAAAATATATTAATGATATTGTCCACTGACTTCCACATTTCGTTGGGTCACTTCTCTTTGGAATGGGCACAAATAATATGGATCTCTTCCAGTCAGTTGGCCAGGTAGTTGTCTTCCAAGTTTCTTGGCATATATGAGTGAGTGTGTTTAGTGCCTCATCAGTTTGATGTAAGATTTTAATTTATATTCCATCAATTATTGTGCCCTATTCTTTGTCAATGCTTCAATACACCATGGAATTCTTCCTTCAGTTTCATTGACTCTTGATCACATGATACTTCTTGAAATGGTTGAACATTGACTATTTATTTCTGGGACAGTGACTCTGTGTATTCTTTTCATCTCCTTTTGATGCATTCTGCATCAGTAAGTATTTTGTCTATAGAATTCTTCAATATTGTTAGTTGAGAGTTGGGTTTTTTCCCCTGCAGTTTTCTCAGCTTGAGAAATGCTGAGAAAACCAAAACCCTTTTGGTTTTCTAACTCCATGGCTTTGCACATTTAATTATATTTGACTTTGTCTTCTTGAGCTGCCCTTTGGACTTTTATATTCAGCTCTTTTACCTCTTCTTTTCTTCCTCTTGCTTTAGCATCTCTGTGCTGGACAGCAAGTTTTAGAGTCTCTTCTGACATCCATTTTGGTCTTTCTTTTCTTTTAGTGACCTTTTTTTCTTCCTGTATGGTGTTTTTGATGTCATCCCACACTCTTCTAGTCATCAGTCATTAGTGTCTGATGCATCAAATCTGTTCTTGAGATGATGTCTAAGTTCAGGTGGGATATATTCAAGTTCATACTTAGCTGTTGTGGATTTGTTTTAGTTTCTTTCAGCTTCAGCCTGAACTTACATATGAGTCATTTATAGTGACTTCTACAGTCTGCTCCTGGTCTTGTTTTGCTTCATGATATGGACCTTTCCCACCATCATTTTACACGGATGTAATCAATGTGATTTCTGTTTAATCCATCTGATGTGCTCCATGTGTATAGTCATCTTTATGTTGTTTAATAAAGATATTCACAGTCAATAGTCTGTTCTACAGTCTGCCCCTGGCCTTGTTTTAGTGGAGCTTTTCCACCATTTTTTTGGACAGATGTAATCAGTTGATATCTGTGTATTCCATCTGCTGATGTCCATGTGAATAGTCATCTTTTATATTGTTTGAAAAAAGTATTTACAATACGGAAATCATTGGTCCTTCAAAATTCTATCATGTGATCTCCAGTGTCATTTCTATCATCAAGGCCAAATTTCTGACTACTGATCTTTCCTGTTTGTTTCCAACCTTTTTTTCCTCTTCTTTCTTCTTCTAGTTGAGTTCTGGTCATCCAGCCATTGAAGCCAGGTCAAGTGGGTATTATCTGCAAGTGTGGGTGTTCTTATGCATATGCCCTCTCTTCTTATCAGCTGGACA
>NW_006408934.1:960675-962709 GCF_000296735.1 Chrysochloris asiatica | reverse complement strand
GGTGTTAGAGGAGAATATTGAAAGTGCCATGGGCTGCCAAAAGGACCAATAGATCCATTTTGGAAGAAGTGCAGCCAGAGTTCTCCTTGGAGGCCAAGATGGTCAGATTTCGTCCCTCATACTTCAGACATATTGTCAGGAAAGACCAGTCAATGGAGAAAGATACCATGTTTGATAAGATGGAGAAAAAAAGAGGAAGTCCCCAACGAGATGGATTGGCCAAGTGGCAGCATCAATGGACTCAAGAGTGGCAACAATAGTGAGTTGGCCCAGGATCGGGCAGTGTTTAGTTTTGCTGTGTATAAGATCGCTATGGGTCAGTAATGACTCGATGGCACTTAACAACAACAACATTTACATTAAAACACTCACACGTTCATGGCTGATGACAACATTGAGTATGGAAGTAAAATGATTCTGTGGAATAGACAAGTTATAGTGGCTCATGTGGCAAATCATTTGCAAATCTGCCATGGCTCTGCCTATGAAATAATCCATGATACACTTGGGTTTCAAAAATATTCTGCTAGATGGGTACTGAAACAACTCATGGAAGAGTATAAACAGAAACATTTGTACATTTGCAAACATTTGGATGGATTCTTGAAGGACGGTAAACGTTTCCAAAAAATTCATTACTGGTGACGATATATGGATTCACCACTACATACTTGAGAGTAAAAGGCGGAGTATGGAATGGAACCATCCTCAATCACCAATCAAGAAAAATTTCAAAAGTCAATCAGTTGGAAAATTCATGCTTACAGTTTTCTGATAGTCTCTAGGGCTGGTATTGGAACACTGTCAAGTAAACGATTCAACAATTCACAGTGCTCAATACAATGAGATGCTCACTGAAGAGCTGAAGCCTAAACTTTGGATTAAATGCAGAGGACTGTTATCTAAAGGTGTTGTGTTCCTGCATGACGATGCATGTCCACACACTTCTGCCCACAGTATTGGCACTATGCAAAAACTTCATTTTGAGGTGTTAAAACATCTTTCCTATAGTCATGATCTTGCTCCATTTGACTTTCACCTGTTGGGTCCCTTGAAAGCAGTCCTTCAAGGATGAAGTTTCACCTCTGATGAAGAAGTGAGTACAGCGGTGCATTTGTGGCTCACAGGTCAGCCAAAAACAATTTTAAATAAGGAAATACAAAACTTGTTCACAGATGCACAAAGTGTATTGAAAAGAAAGGAGAGTGTGTCAAAAAATGATGTATTTGTCTTTTTAAAAAAGTTGATAAATTCTACAGCCAGAATATGGATAATTTTTTACTCACTCTTGTGGAGTCAAACTGGACCTCCCCAAAATTAGACAGTGCATCAAGTTATTTCACCAAAAGAGTTAAAAAGGATCTCATAAGCTGGGAAGATTTTTCTGGAAGGATATATCACACAAGAGACTAATCTCTAAAATTAATAAACAGCTTCAACAATAAAACTAAGAATAATCCAATTTACAAATGGGTAGAGGATATGAATAGACACTTCACCAAAGAAGACATTTAGGGGCCAACAAGTATATGAGGAAATATTACAGATAATTAGCCATAGTTGTTGCTGTTGTTAGATGCCATTGAGTCAGTTCCAACTCATAGTGAGCCTATATGTACAAGAGAACGAAACTCTGCCAGGTCATGTGCCATCTTCAACAATTGTTATGCTTGAGCACATTGCTGTTGCCACTATGTCAATCCATCTCGTTGGGCATCTTTCTTATTTTCACTGACCTTCCACTTTCCAAAGCATGATGTCCTACCCCAGGGACTGGAGAATATGTCCTCCTGACAATATGTCCAAAGTATGAAAGATGCAGTCTTTCCATTCTGACTTCTAAGTATTCTGACTGTACTTCTTCCAACACATATTTGTTTGTTTGTTTTGCAATCCATAGTACCTTTAATATTTTTCTACAATGTTTTTGTTGTTAGGTGCAATCGAGTTGGAACCAACTCATAGCGACCCCATGCACAGCAGAACGAAACAATGTCCGATCCTGGGCCAACCTCACCACCGCTGCCAAACTTG
>NW_006408934.1:955692-960575 GCF_000296735.1 Chrysochloris asiatica | reverse complement strand
ATAAGAATGCTGTTTATTGGTCCAGTGGTGAGGATTTTTGTTTTCTTAACATTGAGATGTAATCCATATTGAAGGCTGTGCTCTGTGATCTTCATAAGTATATGTTTCAAGTCCTCTTCACTTTCAGCAAGCAAGGTTGTATCATCAGCATATCGCAGGTTGTTAATGAGTCTTCCTCCATTCCTGATGCCACGTTTTTCTTCACAGAACCCAGCTTCTCGTATTATTTTCTCAGCATACAGGTTGAATAAGTATGGTGAAAGAACACAACCTTGTCACACACCTTTCTTAATTTTAAAACATTCAGTGTTCCCATGCTCTGTAATACACAAGCCAACGCTAGGGCAAGCTAAAAGATGAGTGGTGGATTTTGCTCATAGAGACCTTTAATATTGCAACTCACAGCTTGATTATTTTCTTCAATTCTCTCAGCTTGAGAAATACTGAGTGTGTTCTTCCATTTGGCTTTCAAATTCCTGTTTTTTGCTCATTTCATTATAATATTTGTCTTTGTCTTCTTGAACTGCTCTTTGAAATCTTCTCTTCAATTCTTTTTTCTCATCATTTCTTCCATTTATTTTGACTACTTTATATTCAAGAACAAATTTTTAGAGGGCTTTCTCACATCTTTTTTGGTCTTTTCCTTCTCTCTCGTCTTTTATATTATTTCTTGCATTCTTCATGTATAATATCCTTGAAGTCTTTGATGACTAGTGTTCAAAGTATCAATTCTACTTTTGAGATGGCTTATAAATTCAGGTTGGATATACTTTGGCTCTCGTGGACGTGTTTTAATTTTGTTCAGCTTGAAGTTGCATATGAACAATTGATATTCCAAGTCATACAGGTCCAAGTCAGTCTCTGGCCTGATGATACTGAGGTTCTCCATCATCTCTTTGCACAGATATAGTAGATTCAACTCCTGTGTTTTCTGTCAGTTTAGGTTCACATGTATAGTCACAGTTTATGTTTTGAAAAATTGTATTCGCAATGACTAACTTGTTGGTCTTGCAAAATTATATATGTGATCTTCAATATGGTGTCTATCACCAAGGCCATATTTTTTCAATTCAGATTCTTCTTTGTTTCCAACATTTACATATCAGTAATCAGTAACTTTAAATGTGTTTCGATTGCATGTTTAATCAATTTCAGACTGCAGAAGTTGCTAAAAATCTTCATTTTATTCATCTTTGGCACTAGTGATTGGTAGGTAAATTTGAATAATCGTTATATTTACTGATTTTCTTGTGGACGTATAGATATTTTCCTAACACTGACAAGATAGTACTTCAGGACCAATATTGAATTCTTTCTTGAAATTAATGTGATGCCATTTTTCTTCAATTTGCCATTCAGGGCACAGAAGACCATATGATTATATTATTCAAAATGGCCATTACTAGTTCATTTCAATTCACTAATAACTAAAAGATCGATCTTTATATGTTCCATTTCTTTTGTAAAAACTTCTAGTTTTCCTTGATTTATACTTATATGTTTTATATTCCAATTATTAGTGGATAGATGTTTGTAGTGGTTTCTTCTAATTTTGAGATGTCCACCATGGGTGACCATGTTGGTGTTTAAAATACCAGTAGTATAGCTTCCAGCATCACTTAAGCTACCACAATACAACAAATGAACAGGTATTGATGGAAATACATGTAGAGGTTATCTATTAAAAATGAATTATGATGGAAATTTCTGGAAAAGAGCTATAAAAAAGCAGAGGAGAAAGCCAAGAATTCTTTGATATGGTTGTTTCAATGAATAAAAGAATTTTTTGAATATGTGTTTGAATGAATGAGTGAAGTATTCCTTTTGTATATCCATTTCACCTATGGCATAGAAGTAAAAAAGCTGAATGCTGTATTTAGCAATAACCTTATATCAGTATACGTCATTTATATTAACATTAACAATAATGTTTATATTAACAATAATGTTAATATAAATGACGTATACTGATATAAGCTTATTGCTAAATATTGCTTTTTGTTTTTGCACTTTCTTATGTCTAAATTAATTATTGATTTTAAAGCTTCTTTTCCTTAAAAGTTTGATCAAGATCTAGTCCACATTAACAATCTCAAGTAAGTAGTTCAGGTAAGGATATTATTTAACTCCTTATTTGGATTTAAGAACATATTACTCAGTTCAATTAAATCCAAGCTTAAAGGGTATTAGAAGGCCTTGAAAGAAAGTAAGCACTTCCAGGGTGTGGACAGCTGAGGTAAAAGCAAATTGCATTACAGTAAGAATGGTGGTACCATGGAAATGTACTGATGTGGTACTGATGTGGACTAATGCAATTTTTCTGAACTGAACCAGAATTATTTCCTGGCATAATCACCGTAGGGATTGTTGTTAAGACTGTGCTCTAGATGCACAATATAATGAGATCATTTCTCAATTTGAGGACTTGTATTGGGTGAACAACAATAGCTATTTCCAAGTTTGCCTCTGGGCAGGCAATTTCTATAACTGACATTCAGCACATCTGACACTGATAGCTTCTTACCACATTGATGCTTTTAAAAATGGAAAACCACATCACATGCTGATATATAATATAGGGGGGAAATATATGCTATATAAGTTAAAAAAAAATCAATTTTCTCTGCCAACAATCTCTAGAACTTCAGTGCTCACAACATTCCGAGATAGCTTCATGATAGAAACAACAGAGGGGGAATTTTTAAACACAACCAAATTCAATGAACAAGATGCCTTTCAATACATTATCCAAAAGGAAAACCTGAAGAAAGTGAAACGCAAGATAAAATAATGTTGGTTTGCGTAATGGAGTAAGGGTTCACTTTGCAGAAACTTTTCTAGACTTTTGTTTGGCATGTGTCATTACAATCTGGTTTTGTCCACAATTTGTCATCTCACACACTGGGCTCTTGGCACTCTGATATATATGCAACCAATGGCCTTGGAGAGAGGATGTCTATCACAGATTTTTGGCACTGGACCTTGACAAGAACAGGACCCAAAACAGAGCATAAATTATCTTCGATGCACTGTTTTGGTTGACCTAAGAAACGGTGAATGGTAGACCTTCCAAATATTCCATAGCAATGGGCTATAAATGGGAAATTAACTCCTGAAGACAATAATGGCAGGCATTTGTTTAACTCCTTAATGTGAGTCAGGCACTGTTTTAACCACTTTAATTGAAGTCCTTACAACACATGAATTAGATATTGTTAGAATCCCCTATAGATAAGGAAATTAAGAACACACATAGAAATATATAGAACTCAAGGAACTTTCTCAAGTCACAGAGCTGAGAGTTTATCCTGAGAGTGGAATTTTGTGGGATTCATCACAATACCTTGTTTTCATATTTTCTCTGATGGTTCCTCAATGTGTATTTCAGTTAAGTCTTTAGTTATCTGGCCCCAACTATCCTTATTGTCTCATCCCCTTTTATGCTGTTGTCCAATATATCCTCTATACTCTAGTCACCTACATATTTCACTATTTTCAATATGTGCTTTTTCTTAGTGTCTCCTCATCTACCTGGCATGCTCTTCAAGTCTTTGCTGCTTGCCAATTTCTAAAATCCAAACTCAACTGAAATATCACTTACTTCTAAGGTTATCATGGACTGCTGGAAAAGATTATTATTTCCTCCTCTGCTTTCCAATAACAATACTTCTTAACATCTATTATCATGTATCATGCTGTATTATTTGATTATTCTGAATAATCCTTAAGTATAATTCCTTCAGAATTTGATCAAGAAAAATATGCAACTCATTTTATTTTTATTTCCACTCCCTAGTGGAATGTCTTATATCAAATATGTACTTATGATGAATTAATAATTGTTAATACATTATTAGCAACACAAATTATTAACAAATACCAAAAGACTGGGTCTATTACCAGATAAATAAGCTATGTTGTTGTTGTTGTTGTTGTTAAGTGCCGTCGAGTCGGTTCAAATAAGCTATAAATTGTACTTATTTATTTAAATGTAAAGATACTATCTGTAATTCTGGTAAAGTTTGCCACTTCTATTACACACACATATAAAGACATAGATGTATAACATAGATGTAGGTACGGGTGGAGGTAGAGACAGATATAGCGGTATATGTTACTGATAACTGGCTAATACACCTAGGATTAGTTCTGTGCCCTTCTCAGAGAGTCATCTACCTATTCTTGCCTCACTGCTACTGTCAGTCTTATCTTTGCCTTTGATTATTCATATATCCCCATTCTTGTCATTTTCCATATTATTCTTGTACATGACAGACAGAAAAGGACAATATACAGGGTTGCATCAAAAATTATCAGCACTAACAAGATGGTGCATTGGGTAGGCGAGCAGGAAAGAGCTCCGTCGGCAACACACAGAATATCAGACCAAGCAGGCTCAGGGGATGGTGCTAAAACTCTGAACCACACATAAAGGAATATTTAGAAGGTTGGAAGGCTTACAGCTAGGGGAATTTGTAGCAGAATCAACAAATCCAGTGTTTTCTAATTCAAAACACTCAGCTGCTGCCAGAGCCACCATCTTGAGAGACCAAGCTGGAGAGGGATCAGAACAGCCACAAACGCCTAAAGGACCACGGAGATACCGGTGTGGACATTCTTTTTTTGCTATCTGTTCCTTCATCTCTCACTGTCTGCGCACCTCTATTCTGGTGACTAGAGGGGATGCCTGAGTGAATGGACACCCCACCCTCACCCCTGGAGGGTTCTACTACACATGTGCACAGATCTCCTCAAAATTTAAAGTGACAATTTCTACTGAAAATCAGATGGCCACCACTCGTCTGTCAGTTTGTCATACTGTGGTGGCTTGTGAGTTGCTGTGATTCTGAAAGCTATGCCACCAGTATTTTAAATACCAGCAG